>NC_056727.1:832412336-832569836 GCF_019279795.1 Protopterus annectens | reverse complement strand
GGAAATGGCCAGGGAAAATTACCACAAACTTCCTCACAGAATGGATATACAAGATCAGGGATGTTTGATACACCCTGACCCCAGTCAACTTCAGCTGATTGCCTGGATGATAGGGTCTTAACCTTTGGGCACCTGTCTACTGTGGATGTATAGCAGGTACTAATGGCGACAAAATAAGCCTGCTACCAGAAAATCATATATTAGTAAACGGAATCAGTTTTCTAGTTGGTGCCCATAGCATAACCAGCACCCATTCAGGGCTAGTTGTTCTCTAGTTTTGCAATATTTGTGTGAGTTACTATCCTGTGACCTTTCTTACTCCTCAGTCAAGGTGCAGTATTTGGCCATTTTAGCATGTCTGCCCATGGATCCTCCTGTTTCAGTGCATTCTCACATCAGAATGTTTTTGACAGGGGTTTTGCATAAGAGGCCTGCAAGAAAACCAGTGCCCTCTCCTTGGTATCTTACTTTTGTGTTAGAGAAGCTAACACTTGTTCCATTTGAGCATGATAACGTGGCCACTTTGAATTCCTTAACATGGAAACAGTTTAACTGATTGCTTTGACCTCTTCAAGAAGGGTATCTGAGTTGCAAGCTCTTATGTTGCATTACCCCTATCTCATTTTCCACAGAGACAGAGTTTCTTTGAGAACTAATCCTTTTTTATGCCTAAAGTGGTATCTGAGTTTACTTTAAGCTAAACTATCTATCAGTTGTCTTTCCTGAACTTAAAAATTAGGGCGAAAGAATATCCCATATCTTGAATGGCCACAGACAACTCCAGTACTATTGTGACAGAACTAAATCTGTTTGGAGCAATTGTTCATTTCTTGTGAAAGTAAGAAGAAGGGAATAACCTGTGTCAAAGCAAACTATTTCCAAGTGATTGTCTAAGGCTGTTATACTCATCGCAACAAAAATATTCCAGGCGGGGTTAAGGTCCACTCTCCCAGGGCCTTGGCTTTGTTACCAAGCACTGTAAGCTTGATTCCTTTTGTAGGTCAGGCTTTGCTAGAACCATTCCCAGGGGCTCCCGGACTTTTCTCCTTCCACCTCCCAAATGTAGTAAGCTAGGGTAGTCTACCCATGTAGTTCAGGCTACTGAAACAGTGATCAGTATGATGAACATAGTACAGTTGTGTAAGTAAACTTGCTATAACAGTAGAATTTCAAATGATCACTGCTGCAGTAGCCGCTCCCTGTCTCTGCCATGTTTTTGTGTGTTGTTTATGCCAAAGTGTAAACTGTTATTTTTTTGTTGTTTCTAGCATTGTCCTTTCAGGGTTCAGATCCCCTCTCTCTGCTGGCATGAAAGCTTTAAAGGGCTTTGCACCCAAATCTGTCTCTTTAGTCAGCTCTGCTTGTGCTGACTGAAGGATGTTAAGTTGTCAATCTCGCCTTCATTCTTGCTGGATGGGTTCGGAGCCGATCCTCGGCTCCGACTCGGCACTTGCTTTAGCTTAGGAACTCCTTTTACCAGCTCGAGGCAACCCTATATCCCATGATGCAAGGCGGAACTACCTCAGATCTAGTTTGCCACTTAGCGAAAGAGGTCTCCTTTACCAGCAGAGGTAAGTGAATTTCTTGTCAAAGAAAGAGAAGCTTAGTTAGGGTTTTATTTTTCCCTTTTAGTCATAGTATAGTCTGTAGTAGTTTTACAGCCCACCCTATTCCCTTGTTTTTTAAAACTTTTATACCCTTTTTAAACTTTTAGTGTAAAGTTTTAGTTAGGCCTAAAACCCCAGTTCTTAATCCCTTCCTGTGTGTTTGTGTAGGGGATTAATTTTGTGTGTTTGTTGGGGTTTGTGTGTTTTCTTCCTCCTAGGAATGTCTAGGGAAGGCAAGGTCTCAGGCTTCAAGAAGTGTGACTCGTGCTGTCAGAAAATGTCTCTGACAGACGGTCACACTTCTTGTGTTTATTGCCTGGGGCCTTTGCACCTGCAGGACTTCTGTGCTTTGTGTCACTCTTTTAGCCAGAGAGTCCTGCAGGAGAGGAGGAATAAACTTATCCTCCGTGGCTTACTTAAGCCAGAAGGTTCTCCCTCTAAAGCAGGGTCTGGGAAACCTTCTAAGCCACCGAGCTCAGGCTTCAGTTTCCAAGCCTCCTCCGGTGGCTCCTCGGCTGGAACCGATGTATCTGCCTCGAAGTAGTGGGTTCGGTCCCGGCTGCCTCCGATACCTTATCTACTGTAGCCTTGTCGGCTCCGGCTGGACCCTACACCTTATCCAGCATCGGAGCCGAAACCTTCGGCTCCATCTGGTGTTCAGGGACTTCGGCTCCGATGGCTCCATCCCGAAAGAGATCTCGGTCCCCTTCATTACTGAGTATCCACTGCTCCGGGGTCTCCCCTTTGTCGGAGCGGAGCCATCGGAGCCGATCTTGAGATCTTCCAGGCTGTCTGACCACGACTTGGAGAGGGTGGTAAGCAGGCTGTTGAAGTCTCAGGCACTGGCCCAAATGCTCCATAGCCCGTCTCAACAGACTTGGCTATAGCCTCACCCTTGAACTTCCTCCTCCGACTCCACTTCAGAGTTCGGAGCCGGAGCTTCGGGACAGCGACTGTTTGATGCGGAGCCGATACATCCTTCGGCTCCGTCATCCTCGGCTCCAATCTCCTCCTTGAGACCTTCCTTGGAGGGATCCGTCGTCGGGTTTCCTTGTCGGCTCCGAGGGGCTAGTGGCATCGGACCCTTGTCCGACCCGCTCTCCCTCTCGGGCTTCGGCTTGGGTAAGCTCGGCGCCGACATCGGCCTCGGAGCCTTCCCTCTCAGTGGAGCCGGGCATTCCTGTTTCCTCGGAGCGGGGATATTCCGGCCTCCCTGGGAGGGGAGCCTTTGAGGTGATGAGGAGTGTCCTGGCCTCTGAGCCTGGTCAACGGTCCATCCCTCTAGCTCCTCCCTCATCAGTGCCTGCAGACGCCTCTTGCCAGCCTCTTGCTCTCAGGCCCAGGGATCCATCTCCCCAGGTTTCCCCATTGGGAATTTCCTCCTCTTCCGAGGTTTCTCCTGATCCTGCAGGGGAACCCCCTCGGAAGAGGACGTGTAAGAGGAAACACACGGAGTCCCCTGAGTCTATTACATGTGATACCGACTTAGATGAGTCCGAGGGTTCCCCATGGTCCCCTCTGAGGATGTCTCCTTTTCAGACATCCTTGAGCTCCTCAAACAGAGGGGGAATTGGCCCTCCATTGACCCCTCTGAGGATGAGTCGGTATACCTGGAGGCTTTTGGATCCCGACCCTCCACCTCCTGGGTGTCTCCGCCTTTCGACCCACTGATGCAGATAGTGGCTCGGAAGGCGTGGGCGGCTCCAGATTCTGTGGAACCTGTCCCCAGGAGACCATCCAAATTCATCACAGCCCCTATGGACAAACAGTTCCTTTCCAAGGGTGTCTCTGTGGATGCTATGGTGGTGGCGGCGGCCACTAAGAAGGAACTGGCGGATCCTTCAGTACCTGTCCATCCTACTAACGAGGACTCTAAGACCATGGACAGGTATGGAAAGCGGATGTTTTCTTCAGCGACTTTTGCTATGCGTTCGCTGAATTATCTTTGTCACTTCACCAGGCTTCAACGAGATATTCTCAAAGAACTGGGTGAAGTAGTCCAGGATCCTTCTGCTGCTGGGGCTCAGGAAAAGATTGCCTCGCAGCTTGCAATCCTGAATTCCATATCTAACTCCTCCATGCGGCTCATATCCTATGCGGCCGATGGAGCGAGCAGGGCCGCAGGCGCAGGAGTTGCTCTTAGACGCCAAGCCTGGATGCGGCTTTGTAATTTTGGACCCCTTTAAGGCGTCCTTCACTAATACCCCTTTGATGGTTTGGCTTTGTTCGGACCTCAGGTGAAGGATACCTTGACCAGGTGTGAGCAGGACGGTAAAACTCTTTCTGCCGTTGGAGTCCAGTTTTCCACTCCTTCTAGACCCTATCCCAAGGGTCAGAAGGGGAGATGTGGTTCCGAAAGCCCAAGGAGCTACACGGATGCACGTGGTCAGTTTACCCCAGAGGCAGAGGGGGTAACAATAATACACGCCGCCCTAGAGGCAGGAGGGGGTCCTCAGAACCAGGGCAACAGGGAGTCTCTTCCTGAGAAGCCCTTTCAGCATCCCTGAGGTGTTGCCCGACTGTCCACCCTTGGAGGCAGTCGGGGGAAGGATTTCGCTGTACCCAGTAGCCTGGCAATCCCTATCTCAAGAGAGTTGGGTACAGTCGATCATATCCGAGGGTTACAAAATCCCCTTCGAAAGGTTTCCCATACCTCTGCAATCCCTTCCAGACATCTCACCCGGTCAAAGGGATTTGGCAGAACAGGAGGTTTCAAAGCTCCTAGAAAAAAGAGCTGTCCAGACTGTGCCAGCAGACCAGGTAGGATCCGGCGTCTACTCGAGATTCTTTTTGGTCCCCAAAAGGACGGGAGATTGGAGACCAATATTAGACCTGAGCAATCTAAACAGATTTGTCAAGAAGGCAAGATTCCGGATGGTCACGCTTCAGTCCATTCTGCCCTTTCTGGGCAAGGACAACTGGATGTGCTCTATAGACCTTCAGGATGCGTACTATCACATAAAGATTCACAGACGCTCCAGAAGGTTTCTCCGCTTTCGGCTAGGGACCAGTCATTACCAATTCAGAGCACTGCCCTTTGGCCTCACTTCAGCCCCCAGAGTGTTCACCAAATGCATGGCAGTGGTCACAGCTCATCTGAGACGTCAGGGATTCCAGGTGTTTCCCTAGGACGACTGGCTCCTCTCCGCCACCACCAAGTGTCAGCTTCTTCAGTCCAGAGACTACACTCTACAGCTTTGCAGGAGTTTGGGAATTTCAGTAAATTTCGAAAAATCTTCTCTGCTGCCTTGCCAATCTATCACCTTTATAGGCGCAGAATTAAACACCGTCAAAATGATAGCCAGACTAACAGAGCAAAGAATTCTGGACATCCAAAAATTGCTCGCTTCTATTGCAAAGCAACAAGATCAAAGCCAGATTTATACTGAAGGTTCTAGGTCTTATGGCTGCGGCCATTGTTCTTCTACCACTGGCTCGCTTCCACATGCGTCTTCTGCAGTGGATGCTATTCACGCAGTGGTCGTACCACAGTCTCCCGATGAGGCACGAAATCTTGGTCACACAGTCGTGCAGAGCTCATCTGAACTGGTGGATATCTTCCCCTCTTCTTCATCGGGGCAGACCCTTTATTCCCCCTCCTCCAGTTGCCACAGTCACTACGGATGCCTCTCTGATCGGGTGGGGCATTATCAGGGCAGGATGGTCCACGGGACGTGGCAACCCATAGAATACCATCTGCACATAAATGTCCTGGAGATGAGAGCAGTGCTTTTAACGTTGCAAGCCCTCAACGACTTTCTTCCCACGGGGACTATTGCAGTACAAACGGACAACATGTCCGTGGTCTGGTACATCAACAAACAGGGCGGGACCAGGTCCTATCCGTTATGTCGAAGCTCTCAGACTTTGGCAATGGGCGATCTCTTCTCAGCGGTTTCTGATAGCAACGCACATCCCCGGCAGGTCCAACCTTTTAGCGGACAGGCTGAGCAGATCCATTCTGATGCCTCACGAGTGGTCTCTCAATCAATCTGTAGTGGATCAGATTTTTCTGAAGTGGGGCACTCCTTGTTGCGATCTTTTTGCTACTCCGCAAAACAACAAGTGCCCCGATTTTTTCACTCTTTTTCCCCTTCCAGGCCAACCCCTGAGAGACTCTCTAACCCAGGATTGGCCCCGGGGACTTCTGTACGCTTTTCCTCCCTTTCCCTTGATTCCACAAGTCATTCAGAAAGCCACCGTTTTGAGAGCCAAGTTGATCCTCATTGCCCCATATTGGCCTCGACAAATTTGGTTTCCGTCTCTGCATCGTCACCTTCTGGTGCAGCCCTGGCATCTGGACCCAGTTCCGGATCTCTTGATCCACCAGTCGGGTCAGCAGCACCGAGCCATTCATTCTCTCAACCTCACTGCTTGGTTGCTCCACTTCCTACCCTAGCCAGGCTACTGATGATTTCGGACTCAGTCAGAGACATTTTAGTGTCTTCTTTGAAGTCGTCCACTAGGACTGTTTATGCTAGCAAGTGGCGACATTTTTCTATTTGGGCAAATTCCAAAAATATTGACCCCTTTACTGCTCCTGTACATTCGGTTTTAGATTTCCTGGCAGAGGTTTTTCATTCAGGATCCTCGTCATCTACAGTCAAAGTACAACTGGCTGCTATTTCCAAGTATCATGTTGGCTTGCATGACAATAACATTATGTCTCATAGATTATGCAAGGCCTTTCTGAGAGGAGTTTTTCTCCTAAAACCACCTATAAAGCATCCTCCTCCACAATGGGATCTAAACTTAATGTTGGCATCCTTGATACTACCTCCCTTGAACCGTCTGCTTCATGTTCTTTGAAATTATTGACCTGGAAAACTATATTTTTACTGGCTGTCACTTCTGCAAGAAGAGTTTGAGATTCAAGCTCTCTGCATTCGTTCCCCTTATTTGGTTTTTCATAAGGACAGGGTATCATTAAGAACTAACCCTTCCTTTCTTCCCAAAGTCGTATCTCAAACCAACATTAACCAATCTATAGACCTACCAGTCTTTTTCCCAAACTATTCCGACAGAGCTGAACAGAAACTGCATTTCTGGATGTCCATCATCAGCTCAGGTACTATTTGCATAGAACTAAACAATTCAGAAAATCGGACCAATTATTTGTCTCCTATGCAGAAAACAGGATAGGTCTTCCAGTCTCTAAAGTGACCTTATCTAGATGGTTAACTTCCACTATTTCCTATGTATACTCTCTCAGAGGCAAGCAGCTATCTTCTAAGCCAAAAGCACACTCAACCAGGAGTCTATCCACTTCTGCAGCTTTTCAGGATAGACTACCCATTGATACCATTTGTGCAGCAGCTACTTGGGCCACGCCTCATACCTTTGTCTCTCATTACAAATTGGACTTGGCCTCCAGAGATAGGGCCAGTTTTGGTTCCACAGTTCTCAAGAGTCTGTTCCATTGAGCCACCCGGGATACAGGTGCTAGGGACACGGTCCCATCCAGCAAGAATGAAGGCGAGATTGACAACTTAACATTTAGAAGTTATGTACCTACCATAACGTTCCATGTTAGTTGTCTTCTCTCGCCTTCTTTCTTAAGTCCTCCCTCCTTCCCCCTGGCCTGGACAGATCTTGAAGAGTTCCTATTAGGTTGTTTCCTCCTGAGCCTTCATATGAGGACTTCTATTAGGATCTTATGTTCCTAATTATGTTAGGATAGTCTTTAGCAGGGTAGGTTAGCTACCAAACGAGATCTGAGGTAGTTCCGCCTTGCATCATGGGATATACGGTTGCCTCGAGCTGGTAAAAGGAGTTCCTAAGCTAAAGCAAGTGCCGAGTCGGAGCCGAGGATCGGCTCCGAACCCATCCAGCAAGAAAGAAGGCGAGAGAAGACAACTAACATGGAACGTTATGGTAGGTACATAACTTCTAATTTGGGCATATGGAAGGTGCCATGAAAGTTTGGAAGCTGGCCAGCTGTTATATCCTTGGCAGGATATATAACCCATACAGCTAAGGCTACTGCAGCAGTGATCATTCAAACATCTGCTGTTATGATAAGTTTGCATACGCAGTTGTACTTTCCTTTGGAATGCATGCTGACTTATGGCACTAGCTTCTTTTGTTTTTCATAATGTATATGGTACCCTTTAAGGAAGTTATTCTGTGAAGAGGTATATGTCATCTTTCTTATGCTGAATATATACCAGCCTTATCTCTGCCTGGCTTTAGTGCTTTGGAGGACTGTTTTAATTCCATCTTGTTGTGGATGATACAGAATTGACACAAACTTAACCAACCTTAGATAGAAGCCGTGTTGATCCATTCCACTGTCTGTCCATTGCATGCCCCTCTGTGTTCTCTGTTAATAAGTTATAATAGAAGTTGGTTCAGATTTGTTTCTTGTGTTTACAGTTTAATTATTGCAGTTGAGTTCAAATTTATTTCATGTGTCTACAGTTTAGGTATTACAGTTGACAACAAGCTAGCAACAAAGGATCAGGTCTTGGCTATCATCGAGATGTTATAATCTCCAACACAACTTGGATCAGGCACTGTGTTCCATTTGCAGACATGATGGTTGTGGTTCAGGCACTAGTTATATTACAGTAGGACTGCTTCAGTGCTCTCTGCTTTGGCACATTTGCATTGGGGTGCAGAATTCTGCAGCCAGATTGTTGAACAGAGCATTTTGTGCAAGTCACATCACACTGTATTTGCAGGATCTGTAGTAACTGCTGATTTTTCTCATATGTATTTTTATAGTTTTTATCCTCACAGTGCCTTTCACAGTCTGGGCCATGCATATTCAGAGGAGTTGCTGAGACCTTATACTCTTGCAATCTACCTCAGTTCATCAAGTCGAAATGCTGATAGTGGTTCCAAGGATTACTTTGAAATATTAAGACTGCCTTCTGCCTTTCTGGCTTCAGTCCTTTTCAACCAGTTGTCTTTCCTGGCTTGGTAATGCAGCTCCAAGAAAGTCATGTAGGAGACCTATGAAATAATGTCTTAGATCTAAAATTTTAGTAGTGGCACACTATCAACACTATTCTCATCGGTCCTCATTTTTTTAAATGGGGGTGATGGTTGTGTCAACTGTTGCCACCTCTCTCGATTCTGTGCTACTGTTCTACCTTCTTTGGCATTCATGTCTGACTGATGCAGATATTCTCTCAAGCAATCAATCCATCTCTTGGCTGGACATCCTTGCTTGCTCTTGCCTTCTTCCTGTTTCTTCCAAAACCTCTTCACCAAATCATAGTTTGCTTTTCTGCACATGCACCTAGACCATGGTAGTTGTTTTCTGTGACTTTCTCTGCAGTTGGAGCTACTGTTGGCTTCTTTTGTGATATCATCATTTCTTTGTGTGTCCCACAGTGTGCATTCTGCAGCCCATCTCAGCCACTTCATCTACACTACCTCTAGCTTCCTCAACTGCTCTGCCTTCCCTGCCCATATTACTGTGCTGTACAAAAGTGCTGGTTGCACTGCTGTTTTGTACACCTTACATTTCAGTTTTTTTGGGATTCTTCTCTTACATACTACCCATGATACTCTGTGCTAGTTAGCTGCAACACCTCTGATTCAAGCTGTGATGTTCTCTTTCAGACTTCCCTTCTCTTCAACCACCCCTCCAAGATACTTGAGTCTTTTAACCTGTTCCACTGTTTTCAGCTTCTTGTGACCCTCCCCCCTTTGCTGCTATGATAACTGTCTTATTTGTACTCAGTTTCATCCCATGTGCTTTCAGTTTTCCATGCCATTGTCCTATCATTTGCTTAAGCACCTGTTTTGAATGCTTTATCCTCTGAATGCAGCAGCTTTGGTGATCTGAACCCTCTAACCTCTTTGTTAATGTAGTCCATCACCAGTATGAACAGCAATGGGCTCAGAACGGAACCCTTATGTGCACCCCACTCCCACTGAGAACCCATTCTGTCCTTGAACCATTACAGTAATGCCTGGATAAGACTTCATGGGACCTTGTATGCTTTCTCCAATTCTAGGAATGCCCAGTTGGACTTCCTCTTCATATCTAGCTTTTTCTCCATTATCTGTCTCAAAGCAATCATTTGATCAGTTGTGCTGTGTCCTTATCAGAATACGAACAGCTCACCTCCCATCTTACTTAATCTGCTTTTAAAATTCTTAAAAGTTTGATTTAATTTTAAATAAACTTTGGCTTACTCCCACCATTTGTGCAAAATGGCAGTGAGCTTGCACAAACTAGACTTGTCTGTTAGGTTTCAGTTTGCAGCAGGTTAAGTGGAGGGGAAGGCATCAGCTAAGTTATTCCTTCAACCTACCTGCATCATGTGTAGAAACTGTATATAGTTTATCAACAACTTGACATCCCAGGTGGAGAACTCTAGAAATCACACTCTCTTTATTTCCCACTACTTTACTTAGTTTCTTATTTCCTGGACAACAAAGCAAAATGCCTGTAGAGGAAATTAGGTAATTGCCTCTTGCATGCTTTCCTCCAAATCAAAGAAGCTCTTATAAAACCAAGCCTGCCATGGTCCACTTCACAGGAATAAAGGGATAAAGACATGATTATGTCCCAAGTAGCCAGAAGTCAACTAGTAGCTTAGGCATGTGTAGAAGCTGACATAGGTTGAATGGGTGTGTCTGTCTTCGGGAGGGCAGACAGCGATCTTCCAATGCCACAGTCTCTTAGAAGAGGGGCTTCATCACAAGGGCGACTTAGAGGTGAGCATATGGAAACCACACTTTGAACATGTTAGCCCTCATTACACTTACGTGGAAGTGTACATTCACAAGAGAAGGGCACAGTGGCTCCTTTGCTAATGCATGTTGTTTCTCCCCTCCAGGAGAGTGGTTAGGATCTTTACTAGAAATACCGTGATGCTAGCAAGGGCACAACCCACTGCTGAAGCTACCTGCATGAAGGCCTCTTCCAGCCAGGTCTTACCCTCACTTGGGAATAGTCAGGATGGGAGGGGGAACAAATGGATTTGTCTAATAGGAGAGGAGTCTTTAAGGTAATCAGGCACAGTGTGAGAGAAGTGTATAAAAAGAATGCTGTAGTGTTATGCTCTTTTAATGATAGTGTATTGAGTCTCTTTGTCTACTTTTATTTGTACCTTCTTACTCTTATTCCAGAGATAGCATCTCAGTTCTTTTGTCCACCTCTTAGAAGCAAATTCTTCTTTAGCAGTAGAATCAGATGCTTTATCATACCCTCAACAATCTTCATCTCTCCTTTTGGGGATTGATCATATGGGTCCTACTAGGTTTCATTACAGTACACTGTTTGACTCTCCAAGTCTTTCTGCCTTGGGAATCTTCCGTTTTTCTTCCCACGTTTAAGTTTTCCTTAAAGGAAAACTGCACCCACAGACTCAAAAAAAGTTTATTTCATCATGGTTTGGTGTATCCTACATTTTAACACCACTCTGGGACTATTTAAAGGTTTTTAAATATTTTATACATAATTTATGAGTCTGACTACATGGGATCTGGCATCTTGAGATAGTCTGCCTCCAGGTATCCCACATTGCAGTGCTCATCTGTAAAAAGTTACATCATACAGGCCTCTTTCTTCCTAAAGTTCTTGTCACTGCATTGATTTTACATGCATGCACTGCTGCTTTCAGTCAGTTTTAAGTAACATTTCATGGTGTTCAATGACCACTTAAAACACAAATAGTGCAAATGCCACAGAACAGACTTTCAAAGTGCGTTTTACTGCTGCTTCTTTTTAGAATGGCTAAACTGCAGTTTTTTTTGTGAAGCCTGAATTCTACTACTTTGACTCATCTTCCATCCCCCTTCACACCTAACTTCCCTAGCTGTCAAAGTGCTAAGGGTAATTTGAGCTATTAGCTGCTGTGATTGACAGCTCACAGCAGGAGACTTGACTCATGTATTGTTTCCTTGTTCTAGTCTTTACTTTCTGTGTTGGTAGGGGAAGGACCAGGGAGCGATGACATCACAGCACGGGTGGGTTTTAGGACGGCCATCGCAATGTCATTTTGGGGAGGGAATTGGTCAGAAAACCATTTGTATTCAGTGGCCTTGATGACATCAATGAATTGCAGACTTTTTCAGGGCAGGATAAAAGTTTTTTGAAAGTGAAACCATAACAGTACAGTAAGGTACTGTTCCAGTGGAGAGAAACAGTTAATTTAAAATATTGTAAATGCTGTGTTGTTTTTTCATAGCAGGGACAATAAATATGGAGAAAAAGGATAGAGAAGTTGAACATTTAATAATAGAATTCTGTTGTTGTCCTTTAAGGGAGTTTTACCCTTTATACTTCCAAAGAGGGTATTAATCCCTCCATGGGGTTAGAATTTCCTTTTCCTGGAAGGCAGCCCTTTTTAATGACACTTCTTTTTGTTGTGAGGATCTCAGTGGTACTGCTCACATTGCTATGCTCTTCATCTTACAAGTTTTTTCATAAGGATAAAGTGGTTTGTCTGGTGTTCACTACTTTTTTTATGGTGTTCATGCCAGATATAGCTGCGACTCAGCAGATTTGATTATCAACATCTTAACTTTGTTCACAAAACCCTGTGGAAAGATCTTGCCTCTTAAAGATCCCATGATGTAACTTTGGGCTTACATTTCAGATTAGTTTCTAAGAACATCCAGTAATGTGATTAGAGACTACTAAAATTACCAGAATGCCCAGTCATTATGGATGGTTTCTGTGGCAGGTATGTGTTTTTTGAAGTGTACTTGCAAAACATAGATGCAGCTTTGGGCAGTGGTACTAAAGTACACTGCCTACAACATGAATCAGTCATGTGTTATGTTTATTATGATGGTTGTAGTGAGTTGCTTGGCGGTAGTTGCAAGTTAACTACATTATAGTGGGCATTATTTCTAGTAGCAAGCAAAATATATTACTACAGACATTATTTCTGCAGCTTTTCATGATCACACACTGTAAGTGATTGTCAGCAGTATCTGTCCCTGTCACTTTCTCTTTGGAGAAACTGTTTATGGATGAAAGTAAAGGGCAGAGAGATTATCCCAATATCATGGTAGTTGCTTTGAGTGGGGGTGAGTTTATATTTGTTTGTAAGCAGCAGGCTGAAATACATTACTGTGGTCTTTCTTTTATGTTATTCCCAGTCTAGCATTAGAGGGGGACAGGGAAGGTGACCGTCATTGGGGATAAGGAGACGAGCTGTGTGCCAAAGCTCAGTCTAATTGCATTATATTGCTTGTCTAGGGGCATTATAGTGTATGTGAGCAGCAAAATGAAATTTATCATGAAAGTTACAAGCTCTTTTATGTGTTTCACAACAACCTCTTTCATTTGTTTCACAGTCGGACACAAGAAATGTGTTCAAAATGGCTGTCTTATCTTATAGGTTCATAAGTAGGTACTAGGCTATTGGCCCTAGGGCCTATATAAGCCTAGCCAAAAAGGTACCCTGGCTTTCGCCACCTAAGAAAATTATTTTCCTGTACCCCTTAGTGAGGAGTATGTGTAAAACTTGGTTATATGAGCCATGTGGAACAATCACTGATATGGCTTGTTGAGGGGCAGTTATTACTGCTATCATTATTTATTTCACTTTCCTCACAATCAGACATCGAATGTATACACAGAAGGTGGCTGTATTTTGGGAATGAGGTGAAGAGGCATGATGGAAATGACAAAACAGGACAGTTACATAGTCACTATCAAATTGTCATTGACATGGATAGTTTGAGAGCAGTGTGTTTGACAGCAGTAAGTCGAATGATATTACCATGGCCATTGTGTTTCATTTTCTTCCCATTGAGATATCCAGTCTACAAAATGTGGTTCTCATTTATTGCGGAACATGCTATGTATGAAAGCAAAAGGGAGCTAAGTGATCATTTTTTAATGGTCATTAATATGGCTTATTGAGGGTTGCTAGTATTTGTCGCTAAAAGCAATGTGGCCATTATATTTATATGATTGTTTGAAGTCAAAGATAATATAGTATACCATCTCAGAAAAGTGGCACACACTACTGGGAAAGTATATACTCACAGGAGTTGAAATTAGTGGTTTTATTACTGCTTATATAATGAGTAATATCCATGACTGACATAAGCAGTGTGCTGCTGTGCAAATCAAGGTTGAGATGCAGTGAAATCCTTGGGGGTAGAATGGCATCCCTGAATCTGTTTTTTTTTTTTACTCAAGTATCTCATTAGAATTGCTTGATTTTTATTATTATTATTAGTTGTAGTAGTAGTACTATTATCATTACTATTATCATTATTATTATTGTGAACTACCTTGGGCAAGCTAACACATTGCCTGTTATATACAGTTAACACAGCTGTGTTTTACAGGACTTTTGCTGTTATGGCTTGGTTTGTTTGTGTCTTTTGGCTTTTCCTGGTTAGGGGTTGCCACAGCGGAACTCAGGTCTGCTAATGATTGGCAGTAGAGTTTTACGTGCTGGCTTGCCTGGCCTAACGCACAACCTTCCACGAAGGAACGCCCGTTCATGCATGTCGCCACACAGAAGACACTCTAACTGAGGATTGAACGGGCGACGTCTAACTGTGAGGCGACAACACTACCGCAGTGAGGTTATTTAATGTTCCAAATGTATGTGCATAACAAAAGGAAAAAAAAAATCATAAATATTTCTCCAGGCAAGGCAGCATTTCTGCTGTTGCATGTAGGGTGAGATGTAAACCATGTACTGATGCAGACATTTTGCTTTGTAAATCAGGATTGGGACCAGTGTGAAATCCTTGGGGTAAAGTGGCATTCTTGAAAGTGTTTTTTTTTTCCCGAACATCTTGTTAGTAATGCCGGACATCTTTTATCATCAACCACCTCAGGGAAACTGACATTTGACCTGCTACAAACAAGTAGAAAGTCGGTGTTCCATAGGACATTTGTTATCATGATCTGGCATTATATCTGTTTCCACTGATGGGCTATGTCACTAAAGGCAGGATGAAACTTATGTCTAGATTGTATGTGCTGTAAGTTCTCATAACATCTGAAATAAAAATCTTGTATACCTCACAAGACAATTTTTTTCATTTGCAATGTGTGGCTATAGTGGAATATTTCAAACAGCTGAACTAGTAGGGTCGCATTCAGTATTGAGCTGCACTGATATTCGAAAGGTTAGAATAGCAAATAAGTGTATTTTGTAGGTAAGCCCCTTGTTGCTACTGTGTGAATGTTTTGTGATGAAATTTCAGAGAGGTTAAGATATAGTCTTTTATACATATAGTTCTTGATGGTTTGGTTCATGTGCATTTGCTGCTGTTTTCTAACATTTTGTATTGTAATCTGTCAGTTGTGATTGTAGTGTTGAATTTATGCTCAGCGTGCAGAACACAGTAATAGTATAGAGTATATTACTGAATTGTCCTGATATCAGAAATAGCATGACACTTTTTAACTGAAGAACTATATATTATTTTCAGTTGGCTACAGTGGCATGTTTGTAAGCAACTGAAGAATATTCATCATTCTTGCTGCTGCAGTAGCCTATAGACTAGCTTTGTTAAATCAATACTCTGATGAATCTTAATAATTCACTTCCTACAGGAGAAAGTTCTTTTTTGAATCATGCTGTTTCTACTTTGCCCCAAGTATCCAAACATGCTTTAAAGAGTGTGTATAAATGTAAAGGTACCGTGTCTTGGACCACTGCAACTGCTGCAGTGTTGAGAAAATATGCTTGGATATGTAACTAAATGTTTGCTGATAGTGTAAAATCTGTAATCGTAGATTCTGCTTCAGATAAGAAGGTATTGTTTGGCTCCTCTGTTATCCAGGCTGTTAAACAATATGATGAAAGGGGGAATTAATGCATGGAGTTTCTAAGGTTTTTATTTGTCCTCTAATACAATTCTTATACGCCTCTCTCTTTCACAAAAAAGTCAGATTCACAAAGCCATTGTCTGGCAAATAGTGCGTGAAAAACAAATGGGCTGGAGGGAAATGGCAAGAAACGGGGGGTTATTTCAGAAAAAAGGGATAGCATTCTTTCCACCTTCCCCTGTCCTCTAGCCACTATCTCTCCAAATCTGTCGCACAAAATGGTTATAAACATCCCCTTTGGCAAAAGATTGTTTCAGACTCTTGGGTGTTAAAAGTGGTATGGGGAGGGGCTACAGATGACACTAGATACAAAGAACTCATTTCAGGGGAATTCTTCTCCACCCTCTAAACCGGAGTATTTTCCTCGTTTTTTATACAAGTTATATAACCATTGCCTTTAAGTCAAAGGGGCAAATGCTTCTATTCCAGAATGTTTCTGGTAACAAAGAAAGATGACCATTGGAGACCATGTATTAGATCTTTCATTTCTAAATCTTTATATGGAAGTACCAAAATTCAAAGTTTTAACCTTACAGAATCTGCTACTCCTCATTTTTCTATGAGTTACAATGCAACACTAAACTTAAAATTTGCTTATTAGCACATTCCAAAAAATCATTGTGGTGACTCCCTTTTGGCCTGGGCAGCATTGGTTCTCACTTTTTATGGACTTGGTCAAGGGCATTTACCAGAAGTTCCTCACATACTGGATCCATCCACACAAGACAAGGGGAGTTTTGTACACTGTAGTCATAATCAACTTCAACTGACAATTTTTTCAAACTTTTTTTAATTTTGGAACAATTTACACTAGTGTATTATTGCATTATAATAATTTTAACTTAAACTTTGTAGGCTACAACTATATAATATATACCATACAGAAAAAATATATATACATATATATTTTTTTATAGAACAATAAAAACAGTTATTTACTTTTCTTTTTTTTTCTTTTTTATCATATGCAAATTTTATAAATGAAATAGGATACTTATAGTTAAAAATAATATATAATAAACATACACTTACTAGTGCATTACTTATTCTATAAAGATAAGGCATTTACACAGCTGTTTAAATTATAGTACATTCACTTATGTGTCTGTTCAGTTTTATATGAAGCATTACTTCATGTTTACAAATTGAGTAAACATGAATTAAACTAGTCTTCAGTAAAACTATACACAGTTACAAATACTGTTTAACACAATAATATTGTAGTTTTCAGTAAAAAGTTTCTTATATGTGACTATGTTTTATTATAGTAAGTTAGATAATTTAGCTAGACTTGCTTATTACATTATTTTATGTGAGTTGGTATCTATTTAACATCATACCACTTTAAATAAGAGTGGTTTTAAATTGATTGTATTTTTAAATTGATTGTACTATAAATAGTTAATTTAGTAAGTTAATTATGTCTGATGAAGTCGCTCAAACGTTGAGCGACGAAAAGCGCTTTACAAAAATAAAACCTGTGTTCTTTTATCATCTCCTGTGGATTTTGGATTTAGCCTTTCCTTGGTGTACCAGTTTGTTTTGTAATTTAGTTTGTTTTACAACTTCAACTGACTGCCTGGATGATTCAATTCTAATACCATTTAGATACTTATTTCCTGAGGATATGCAGCAGGTACTAAAGGAGGCAAGAAAGCCTGCTACTAGAAAATCATATATTGGCAAGTGAAAGTGATTTCTTAATTGGTGCCTAATAACCAGGGACCCATCAGGGATTTTGTACCACTGCTGCGCAAATATTTGAGTGAGTTACTTTCCATTGACCTCTCTTTTTCCTGTATAAAAGTTCATCTTGTGGCCATTTCAGCATGTCTGCCCATGGATCCTCCTTTCTTTTCTGTGCTAAACAGTTTCTGAAAGGAGGTTTATACCTGAGACCTCCTCATGAACAGATTGCACATCTTTGAGCTCTCATTTGTGCTGGAGAAGTTGACTGTGTCACCTTTTAAATTTACTTGTCTTGCTGTTTTAAGGT
The DNA here is from genome assembly GCF_019279795.1 of Protopterus annectens. Classification (NCBI taxonomy): domain Eukaryota; kingdom Metazoa; phylum Chordata; order Ceratodontiformes; family Protopteridae; genus Protopterus; species Protopterus annectens. The sequence goes on along the minus strand of NC_056727.1, from coordinate 832,552,459 downwards.
TCTTGACTTGGAAAACTATACTCATCATTGCTCTGACATCTGCAAGAAGGGCATCTGAGTTGCAAGCTGTCATGGGGGATAACATTTACCTCATATTCCACAGATATAGGGTCACATTAAGAACACCCACACACCTTTCATGCCCAAAGTTGTTTCAGAGTTTACTTCTATCAATCTCCCAGTATTCTACCCAGAACCTAAAAAACAGGGAGAAAAGATTCTGCATACTTTGGACGTGCATAGGCAACTCAGATACTATCTTGACTGAGCTATTTGTGTCTTATCAAGGGGTATCCTGTGTCTAAACAGATAATTTCCAGCTGGTTATCCTCAGCTATTGCTTTAAGAATCCAGAAGTTCTTTAATCAACTATTGCTTTCTGTTATTCCCACCATGGTGAAATCATTCAATGCAGTATCAAGACACATTCTACTAGAGCCTTGTTTTCTTCAAGGGCATGGTGACAATGTGAGGTAGTGCCAGCTATGCCAGAGAAAGTAAGGCAGTGGATGTGTAATGTATGCAAGCATAGCTGTCTGGAGTTTTGTAAATAATTATATGTCATTTGTATGTCAAACTGTTTTTTACAGGTGCTTGTGTGAAAATGTGTTTGTAAAGCTGCTTGTGTTAAAAATGTACTAACAGTGGGTCATGCTGGACAGAAAAGAAATAGACCTGTATGTCAGACTGTATTGTAACTGTTGAAATGAATATGTTGTAGCAGAGTATATGGGAACAGAAGATGTTATTCTCAGTCCAGTTAACTTTGAAAAATAGTCTGAAATTAAATTACCTATGGTTTAGGTCATAAAGATTGTGTTTCACAGTTCTAATTGCAGCCAGAGACAAAGTGTTTGTGAAAACCATGACTAGAATCCTACTGTATTGTCCTTAGTGGTGAAATAATTGCTACCCTGGAAAAGTGGAAGTTTTTGAAATGTTTTTATAGCTTGCAGATGCTATAACACATCTTAGCAAAACATTATGTGTGTATGTTGATATATATGTGCTAGAGTCTGGTTCATTTTCTAATAAATGGGGTAGGTGGGAACCAGAAGTCAGCTTACCAGAGGTATATGATGTCATCCTGTAATTCAGCACTGAAATGATGTTTTAACACTAGATGAGATAGAAGGCTCAAGGCACTGTGTTTTGGAAATTACAAGACCATTCACCCTCTTCATCTTGTCTTGCTTTATTAAGTAAGTAGAAAACAGTAATTCTTTAGATCAGTTAGGAAAATATAGTGAGATTAGTTAAGTATTGTTTTTCTGTATCTGTGTGAATCTTTTCATCAGTGTTATTTTTAATATTTCCTGTGATTGAAACTGTGGTGTTTATTGTAAATAGATATTTAGTATTTTCATGTACTGTTATTTATTATTAAATATATTTAAACTTTTCGTTGTGGCTGGTCTTTTAGAGAATAGTTTAACCTTTGAGAGTACGTATTTTTTGGTGACACTGTGGCCGCTTCTGAAAGCTGTGCTACATTGGTCAAACACTGCCATTTGTATTAGCATTAATTTTACTCAGTATAATTTGGTGCCCTTGTAACAGCCTTACAGTTGCTGGCTTTGGAGTGTTCTGTTGGCAGTATCTACCTAATAGTCTGGGCAGAGGGGAGCATAGCTGGTAAGTCTATGCCAGCCTTTCACAGGTGTGTGTGTGTGTGTGTGTGTGTGTGTAAATGAAATCCCAAAGAGTCTGTGTGTCAGCTACTTGGAGCAAGGACGCAGAGAACTGGTTTCACAGAGAGTGTGGTGGAGGACTGACTTGGCTTGGAACATTCTGCTGACGACTCATCTCTAAAGCTGTGGTCAGTGTAGAGTCTTATTTGGAGGATGGTGAGAGAGAGGGAAACCCAGCCCCTGGACGGGAGTGTTGTTCCCTGTGTGCCCTTAAGGGAAATTGGGATTGGTGCTGAAGCTTTATCTGGAAATACTGTGTATATCTATTTTTTGTTTCACGTGAGCATCCCTCACTGGTGTCAGTGACCAGGATTGAGCTCCTTGATTTACTGGCCCAGAGGAGTGACGTCACAGGCATACTTAAAAGGATTGGACTTAAACATTCCGGAGACAGTTACATGGTCCTCCATACATGCTTTTACAAAATAGTGCTAACTTGATTCTTTTCTAGGTCCAGGGCTGGCTTTGCTTGGACTACTATTCAGGGGCTTTTGGATCTGTAGCCCTCCCCTTGTAGGTTGGATATGCTTTATAATCAACCAATATAGCGTATAAACTACTGCAGCTTTGGGAATGATGAACATAGTACTGTTGTACTTAACAGTGGATGTTTGATTTCCTTACTGCTGCAGTAGTTGCACCCACCCTCCATCCCCTACTCGGGCTGTGTAGTATTGTTTTGCGCGTTTCTGCTTGATATCTTTCCTTATTACTGATTAGTTATTTGGTTCAGGATTTTTAGGCTTTTCTTTCTCTCCCTCTGTGTATGGGCAAGAAAATCCTAAAAAAAAAAAATTACTTTGACTGTTGATTTCCGTCCTTGAGAGTAGCCAGTCAGCAGTCATATTGAAGTTGTGAGGGGAAGCTACTCCGTTATTTTCAGTCATGGAAACAGTCCACAGTGAGGAATTCAAACATCTATTGTTATGGTTAATCATATTCAGTGCTAAGCTGCACTGACATTTTAGTGGACAGAATATGAGTCTTAAGTTCTTTTTGTAAGCTGAGCACAGTGTTGATATTCTGTTAAAGCTTCATACTGAAATCTAAAAGAGTGACTAAGACAAGGTTTGATATACATAGGTTCCTGATAGAGGTGTTCATTTGCCTTCACTGTCACAGTCTGACTGTTTGCATTATTCTCAGTTTCCATTGTGGGTATTATGTTAAACAGTTTCAGTATGCATTCATGGCCTAGAATACTTTACTGAGATTGTTTTTCATTAGAAATAAGATCCTGTATATTTTCACTAGAAAAAATGTTTTGTGGTTGTAGCATGCCTTGGCTACAGTGTCATGCTGTTAAGCCATGAAAGTGTTGGTGTCAAATTCAGCAGTATGCTGCTCCAAATCTCTAAGGGTAGAATAGCAATAATAGGTGCATTTTGTAGCTGATTATCCAAGTATTATGTTGAAAAAGTTTCATAACATCTCAAAGCAAGACTGAAATGTGACATTTTATATATAAATTTTAGATGCAGATGGCTGTATACACGTCTTCACTGACACAGTCTGACATTTTGCATCCTTCTCAAGTTCCATTGTGGATATATTTTGTATTTCTGTTCAGTATGTAGAATACATTATTGGCCTAGAATTCTTATCTGTGTTGTCATTACATCAGAAGTATATTTGAAAGAGAATAATAAGTTCCAGATAAGGTGTACATATGCTTTCATACTCAGCTTCACACTTTGCATTCTAAGTAAACGGTCCATACAACATCAACAGTGGATATCAAACATAACGCAGAGTACAATAATGGCCTTGAATGCTTTTTTGCTGAGTTGTCATTATATTAAGTAAAAATTATATATATTTCACCAGAAGATGCTCGTTTTCATATGCAACATGATGTTGCAAAATGTGATAGTTTGGTGCAGCCAAAGTAGTAATTTCAAATTAAGAAATGTGCTACATGCATCGAAATCCATAAGGGTGGAATATCAGTCTTGCATTTATTTTGTGGCTGAGCACCCTGTTTTACTGTCCAAAAGTGTAATCTTGAGCACTCAATAAGTTTGGTCTGCAGGGGTTCATGTACCTTCACTGTCATTATATTTCACATTATTGTCATATTCTATGCTGAGATTACTGAATATATGTATATACACTGAGGCAGGCATTCATACATACACACATACGCGTGTGCATAACATCTCCCCCATTTAAATGCACACATTGCACACACAAAGCTGGTAAAAAAATAATTATTTATTCCTGGTATTAAATATTTGTTGAAGGCCAAGAAATATGCTAGTTGCTATACTAAGGGGGTAGTTTATCTTGCCTATTGCATAGTATGCTGGGCATACTACACAGGCAAGACAGAACAATGCCTTAGGCAACGTATATATGAACATATGAGGGACGTAAATAAGAAGAATGAGCATAATGCATTATATAGGCATAAATTAGTACGCCATCAAGCGGAATTTAAGTTTTGGGTGCTGGAAGAAGTAATGCCCAATGAGAGGGGAGGTGATTGGGAAACGAAATTAGAGTTTTGTGAGTTGATTTGGCAACTTAGACTGGATGCTGGCCACCATCCTGGCCTTAATGACCATTTATCCATTACCCCGGTTCTCAAATTGAAAATAGCAGACCCAAAAAGGGTAGAGATAATCAATTGAGTAAATATTTTATTTAATATGTGTATGTATGTTATATATATATATATTTTTAAATGCACATATATGTATGTATTATTAATATGTCTTAATTATTCTTAACATAGTGTTTACTGTTGTAATTTATGCATATTTATATGTAGTATTTTAAGTTGTGTGTATATATACTAAATTATAGGGAACTTGAGCTTTAAAAATTGATGAATAGTTAATTAGCTTGTTATATAAACAACCAATGAACTGTGTTTTTTTAAAATGGAGAGGTATATTTAAATGATTTCAAGCTCTTTTGTATTGATTCTGATGAAGTCTCTGGTTATGAGATGAAAGCGCTTAATCCGTGAACTGTATTATATTCTGTGAATGAACTTCAAAGCGAATTGCTGTGGTCTGAATTTCCTAACTTGTGGTTACATTGTGGACAGCCTCTATTGGAAGACAGCCTAGCTTTGTTATAGTGGTGAACTGTTTCTCTTTTTTGATATCTGTAACAGTGCTAGAATCCAAAACTATCAATTTGGAGTGAGTGGCTTAAATCCAAAATCTTGTACCTAATTCAAGTAAAATTCATCTATAAACTGCTAAATTATCGTAACTGTCCTTTATTTGTTCTTGTCTTGAAATGGCACAAACCACGCCATGACCTTAGGTCAGCTCTTTAGCTTTGTGATAGGCATATCTGAATTCTAGAATAGATTTTTAAATTAATTTCTTAACCTACTAAACTCATGAGTCACAAGTAATATTATTTTGGGCAGCATCGGTGAACTGTCTGGTTAAGTTCATAGGTTCATAGGTTCATAGGTTAGTACTAAGCTAACTGCCCTTGCAAGCCATTTTAAGCTTAGCCCTTGCAAGCCATTTTAAGCTTAGCCAATTATCCCTTATGAGACTCAAACCCTGCACCTTGTGTTTGTAAGGCATACACCTTAACCATTAGGCCACCCTCCCAACCCTAATTTGTTCAGAATCACACAGGACACATCGAATGAGGGACATAAACCCAGAAGTGCAGGATGAAACCCTTGATCCTGTCTACTGAACTGCCAAGTACAATTTGGTAATTCATTCTTCTTTGTGCATGTTGGCAGGCTTGCAATGGACTTTGTTTCCATTTCAGCAAATTTCTTGTAAGTATGCAATTAGAAACTCGTTGAAAGACTATATCCACTCTGTAGACATGTTGGAATTAAATGTTCTCTGCTTACAGATGCACATTCTTGTTTAAATTGTTAAAATCACTCCACTAGTGATGTCTATACATGTTATCTGTACTAATACAGAAATACCTAATGTACATTACCATTTATTCAATTTTTATTTATTTTAATGTTTTATATATCCATTTCCTGCTTCTCCTATATATTGTACATTGTGTAGCAGAAATTATTAACTTGTCTCATGCACTGTCTTGCTGTATAACCAGCTTCTAATTCTTTTAATTTTAATCTACTCTGAATCATATGTTTATTAACTGGTTAAAAACTGTATTCACTGTATGTCATAATTAATTCCATTTATGAAGAGTTTTTCTGTCTGGGACTGTACTGAAAATTAATACTGTCCAGTTAGAAATTCCTAGTTATAAGATGTCAGCATGTAAAACTATGCTATTAGAATGTTGTAGACTGAAATGAAGCAGATGTGAGATTTATGGAGTGGCATGAATAGTTTATAGGGAGATGTTAAAGAACTATAGTGGATACCAGAATATAGATATTCCATGAAAGCATGTAGGGAGGTCCTGGAGAAGACGCACAGAGATTCTGAATTTCATCTGTTTCTACAAGACTGTGTGAGGATGGGTAAACACGTGGGGAAGGAAGACTAAACCAGAATGGAGAAACTTGGATAGGTTAAACACCAATGGATAATGTAGAATAAAAAGGCAAACGAGGCAAGTGAGTGACTGCCTCATTCATATCCATAAGGCTCTGGCTGAAATGTTTGGGAGCACATTCAGAAGCTGTATTGCTACCCATTGGCATCTGGGGTTGTGTAAATAGACAGGAAGATGGATACAGTAGTTCCACTGTGTATGTGGGGATCTAGGATAGGTTTGAGAAGTTAAGGACTGGCTAGTTATGCTTCTGTCTTTGGAAAGGTAATGGAAAGAAAAGCAGAGTTTATCCTTGATCCTGTTCAAATAAAACCTTTATCATTGAATAGGAAATCAGAGTCACTCCCAGTTTGGCTGCAATGTCCCTGATGGACAGAGGTCGACAGTAAGTAAATCAATCCCCAACTAACACTCCCTCAATAACCCTTGGCTACCTCCTTACCGACATACCCAACCATATAGGCATTCAGGTTACTCGGGGACAAAATTGGGTTGGGTTGAAGGGTTAGGCTTGTAAAGACCCTGGCGGTCTTTAGCCTAGTATAAACCTGTGAATCTGTGGAAGTCTTAATTAGTTCCTGGGTATCTAGCAGACAGGTATTACCATGTCTTTTAATAACATTTTTTTAACAGTCCAGTTTTACATTTCTTTCACATTTCTTTCACCAGATTGTTGTTGAGTTTGACCCGGGGGGGGGGGGTCCAGTCAGTGTATGTTATACTTGGAATTCAGCAAGGAATCTAAAAGTGGCAATGCGTAAAGAATTTTGAGCGATTCTGGTGACCAAGTTGGTAATCACCTTTTTGGTGTATGAAAATCAGTAGATTACTAGGCATCATGGGCAGTAGTCAAGTAATAAGTTTATTAGGGTTAATGAGAGAGTACTGTCATGGTCTTACTGGTAATAAAAATGGGTGCAGTGGGAGGAAGCAGCAAAGCATAGGAAAGAAATGATTGGGGCTTTAAATGTTACTGAAATCTGATGTAACAAGAAAGTGGGGAGTTGTGCAAAATGTTATGTGATTGGCCAAACAGAAGAAAGATATCCTAGAAGTTAGGAAGAGAGGGACCTAAAGAGGATAACTGGTAATGGAGATTCTAGAAGTGAGTATATAAATAAAACATAAGTGATAGGAAGGTGTCTAGATATGGTGAAAGGAGGAGTTTAATGGCCTGGCAAAAATATTTAAATTTGAGTAATTCATTAAAGGGCTTGTGAAACTTTCAATTTATTTTTGCATTTTTCTGTTAGAAACAAAAGTATTTGGCCATGGAGTCTGCATTCATTAAACTACACCAGCTCAAAATAAAATAGTATGTGAATGCTGAGCGTTAAAACAGCAAAAAAGCTAACGTATTTTCCTTATCAGCTCAGCATGTGAGACAGAATTATCTTGAAAAGATATCGCATATAAAATGTTTGTCACTGAATTTGCTAAATCATGTACAGGACTTTTTTTTATTTGAAATGTTTGAACATACAGCCTTCATTTACATAAACATCAAAAACGGTCATTTGCTGTGAAATCCACATGCATGGTGCACATGTAATTTTGCATTAGGTATGGAATGCACTACTCTTCTAATTATTTAACACAGTAAACAACTTAGCTGCCCATATTCCAGTGTTTATAAACATATACCCGTTCTCTCTGAGAATATGCTTCTACTAACAAGAAGGTTGCTATGCACTGAATTTGTCTTGGGATCTGTTAATTGTTGTCAGTTTCACTTCAGCATAAAGAAGAAAAAAATGAAAACACCAGTCTATCAGAGGCGAGCTATTTACACCTTGTTGATTTCATATGGTACAAGCTCCATGTTTCTGCAGCTGTAGTATATCGGTTTGGAATGAGAGTCCGTTGATTTTAATGTCTTTCATGTTTTTCCTTGTAGTGTTTCAGTTCTAGACTCATTTTGCTAATTCACATTTAGTCCATTTACCAAGCATAGAATTATTTTCCCTTTGTTCCTACTTTCATTTCTTGTTCTTTAAGCTCATTCTTTTCTTTTTTTGACTTAAATCTCCCATTATTCGCTTTATTTCTTGTATATTAGCTCTAGGAGTCAGGTACAGCGCATCTATTGTGACATCTTATTCTTGCTAGTTTCCTTTATCACTTGCCTCCCTGTTTGGTCTCTTTTTCTTCCCTCATCAATCTTAATCTTTAACCCTTTTTAAGTAGTATTAATATCCCCATTTTACACCCTCCTCCTAGTCCAGCAGCCTGTTCTACCACTTCCTCATATCATATCATATTTTCGTGTTCCTGTTGACACAAATGTACCTCTTGCAGGAGAAGGATGTCTGCTCCCCACTCTCTGTATGTATATTAGTGCTTGTCTTTTTTTCTTCCCTCCATTAACCCATTCACATTCTATGATAAATGATTCCATCCCATGTTAAAATTACTGTTCTGGTTTTCCTACTCTTTGCATTGCATACTCTTTGCCTTCAATACTTAGTTCAACTACTCTTATTCCTCAACGTTTATTGTACTGTGTTCACCCAGCCTGTTCTTCCAACTCTCATTTTTTGTTTCTCCAGGAGGACTTCAGACATTTCAAAAAAAAAAAAAATTGCATACACTTACATCTTAATTTCATCACATAAGAAAAATGTGCTATAGCTATATACAAGACTTTGTTCATCCTGAACTGAACTGTTTACTCACATATTGGGACAATGATTATTGTTTCGCAACCACACTTACCATCTGTAGTTCTTCCCGGGGTGGCATAGTTAAGATTGTTACACTTTTTATGTGTACTGCTTGCCTAGCAGAAATGTTCCTACCTAAAATTTTATTAGGTTATTCTTTCTTCACATTTTACCCTTTAGACAGTTTCAGTTGTACTCCTTTGATCTTTAATTATTTTCTGGCATGTAGTATGGTTTAGTCAGCTAAATTTTATTGCCCACCCCACCCCTCTCGCTTGTGCTAACAGTTTGTTTAGTGCCCTTGATCATGTGCCCTCCCCTTAAACGATATACTTTTAGCCTCCTGTCCAATCACTTTCTTTAGTTATACATGTCTCCTTTATGCCCCCTCCTACCTGCCAATGAAATTTGACAGTTTGAAACCTCTTATTTATTTTAAAGTCTGTGATGCATCAAGAATTTTCCTTAGTTTAAATGAGCATGTCACATGCAATATGAATTTTCATCTCCTTATTGAGATTTTGTTCCTTTCCCCTTTAAATTGTCATTAAATAAAAATTTCCTGTTAACTTTTATCTCCTCATAGAACAGCAATTCATGAGCAAAATTAATAAGACATTTTAGAAATGAATGTGGAAAATAACAGATAACTGTCCTTTCTGTTCTAGTGAAAATCATTTACATCATTAGTGCAGTTAAACTGCACTTTCACTCCTTCTTCTAGTTAATGGGATTACTGTCCCACTTAGTCAGCAGTCATTCTTCCTGCTCTTCTGTAACCATGTCAGAGGTACCCGATGCAGTGAGTGTCCCCCCTTCTTTTTTATAGAAAATTCCTGAAGTTCCTTTGACTTATTCATCATTTTCTTCTGAAAAACTGGGAATGGCTTAAAAGGAAGTTTCTGCCTAAGTAGTCAACTTGTCTCATTTATAAATTCCGCTGTTGGTCTGATCCACCCCACTGCGTCCTTCTCCTTTCCTTCTAGTTCTTTTTCCTTCCTTGGGTTGAGCTTCTTGATAGCTTTTTATTGGATCTAGTTAAGGTTTGCTGCTCAGTGGATTAAAAAACTCTAAAGTAAGCAAGGTATAAAAGCTTGAACTATAGTTTCATCTCTCTGCACTTTTTAAAGCAGGGAATGCATTTCGCTTGATATGTGTTTGGGCAGAATAGTAATTATCCACAAAAAACTTAAGTTTATCCTGTCTTCAAGACTGTGCCCTTTTAAATAGGTTTGACAGAATTTCTTCTTTTAGCTGATAGGTGAGAAGGTTTATTACAGTTGTCTGAGGATGTTTTGTGGCTTCCACTGAAGGATTATTAACTCTGTGTGCCCATTCTATCTGTATTTCTCACAAAGGGATGCCTGTCCACTGATGAATCTAGTCCCATATGAATTTTTGCAGTCTATTCCTTCTGCTCTGTTAGGAATAGCCAATAATCTTAAGATTGTTCCTTCTAGCTCTGCTCCAGTTCTGTTAACTTTTGATACATTTCCTCATATTGTAGGCTTTGTTCTGCGACCATTCTTTTTGCTTCTTCTTCTGATGATGACTGGAGCAAGGAGATTATTACCTCATAAGTCTTCAAACCATCCTCCATTTTGTGTATTCTTTTATTCATTTTTTGGCAATGTAATCGGTTAAGGCATTGCTTACTTTGAAAATTCCATCTATGTTTTGCTCTGTGGTCTCATTCATGTCTTTGGAGACTTCTGTCCTTGCCAACACTGATTGCCGCTTTTCCATTTCTTCTGATTTATTTGAGGAAACCTGTACTTCTTGTTTTTGCTCGGATGGTGGCTGCCTGAATATTTTTTTATTCTATTTGTCCTGCTAGATGGCATATGCCTGGGCACAGTTGATCTGGGAAAATTTTAATGGTTTGAGTGCTGGCGTTTACAGTTCTGGCACACTCTCAGTTCAAGACTCCTGAAGTTGCTGTATACTATGCTGCCATTGTCCTGGAAGTGGGTAGAGAACTTTTCTTGTAAAAAGCTCAGTTCTTTTTTTGACTTGTATGCATGCACAGACAGTATGTCCATGAGTAAAACTTCTCTACAGCTTGCCAGAAAGGCAACAGCATAGCCTTTAAAAATGTGACTGGGCAGTTCTTCATTAAGTAACACTGATGCTTTGACAGTACTGCCATATCTCTTAACCATTTAGAGTTTTGTACAATGCCCCAACTTTTATTTTTTGATTTTCTGTTGTCATTGAGGATTATAGTCAGTCAGAAATGCCAGACATTAGAGTTTTATATATCTTATTGTTAAATTCACGAAGGTGCAAAACCTGTTGCACTGTTAACTTTTTAAGTTAAAGTGCTGTTTAAAAAGGCCTCTGGTGATTTCAGGTCTTTGTCTTCCCATTATTGTTGGCTTTGTCCAGAATTCTTGAGGAAAGAAGTTGACAGTTATGAGTATCGCTCGTGTTGCCATGCCAGGTTTATTTCTTTCCATTATTTCAGTCAGCATTAGAGTTGTCATATTATTTAATGCAGCATTGCTTTAGGTTTCCATTTTTAGGGTTTGCTGTTGTCTCTTTCTTCCCTCTCAGATCAGGTCAGGTCATAATATTTGTAAAACTAAACTGAAACAGCAAGGCAGTATTCACAAGTTCACATTAGATGAGGACAAATTGGGATTGTGTGAATAAGAATTATTTATTATTTATTTATTTTTATTGACATTTGTTGACCGTGAAAGCCCACTGGATCAGAAATCCATTTTCAGTGGAGGCCCTGGGAGAAAAGCTCTAAGAAAAGATACAAAATATTAATACAAAAAGTAAATATTCGTGTAGTACAGAAAAAAGTTTTTTGAGTTTTAGTACAGACTAACATTAGAACTTAGTTATATTAACATGTAATAAAATTGAACAAAATCATTCAGAAAACTAGGTAAATTCAAGAAAGACATTTATTTGATCTAAAATTAGGCAGTTCTAGAGTTAGAATTAGGAAAAGTTAGTGAGATGAAGTAAAATTAGAGTTTTAAACTGATATAGAAAGGTCTTGTAAAGGATTTCTAAGAAATGCTGTTTCCATGATTATTTGGATTGTTAAAGGAGTGACTTTTTAATTTTATATGAGCAATATTTAAAATTTGTCCCTATTTTTGTGCCATTGTTCCACTGTTATTTTAGACTCTGTCCAGATTTGTTGAGCAAAGGGCATGAGAGGTATGCAATTGCAGCGACTGCACATTTTCAGTCTCTCTGTCACTCTCACCTCTGCCTTCATGCAGACAGAAGCATAAACACACACACTTTTCTATTTTTTCATGATGTACTTCTTTTAATTTCACACTTTCTAAACAACAAAAGCATTGCTTAGCAAGCATAAAATAATGGTGGCCGTTAGCTTTCTTACAGTCCAAAATCCACGGCAGCTTGATATGTTGCTGTGGAGTGGTAGATTAATTTTTCACTGGACATTACCTGTACATTACCACCCTGCTAGAGTACGCTCATTCCCTAATCAGGGTTTAATATACAGTTTGCCCATTCGCTAAGCAAGCAATAATGCCCAACAGGATGTGAGTTACTCTATAAATAACACATGCTCAGAGGTGTTCTGAGGTCCAACAGCACAGGCCGAGGGTCTCTACACCCCTGGGAAGGGCATTATTTACTCAGTAGCACATCCTGGAGAGCATTATTCCGCTTAGAGAAATGGGCTGTCTGTAAAATTGTTTATTTATTTATTTATGTATGTATGTATGTATTTATTTATTTTTTAATAGTGTATTTATTTATTTTTTTTTTTTATTTTTTTTTTACGCAAAATAGTTCCTTCACCTAATGTTTCAAACTTATTGTAGTACATGTAAAAGTACTGAATAAAGTATTTTACATCCTGAATGTAAAATTTTCAAAGAATGTCCAAATTTTTATCTTTTTTTTTTGGTCCATTATTTATAAAATTTGTGGTTTGCTGGCAAGTCATTGGTGATTGAAGTCACTAAATGACATATGTTTTAGTTTCAGACTTTTTTTTCCTTCAGAAAATGCATGTTAAATCAAATCCTTTTATTCTAGCAACTTTCTGATTTTTATAACAACAATATTTTAGATCTGTTTCTCTTTTTGCTCCTTTGTCCCAATTTCATTTTAGTCCTTATCCAGATTTCTTGAGCTAAGAGGTTGAGAGATATGCATACCTCTTAATATTAACTGCTCCTGCTGCCACTGCTCAATTGATATTTGCTGCTGCCACTGCTCGATTGATCTCTCTCTAACATACACACTTATGCTTTCATGCACGCAAGCACACATACTCACATGCAGACAGAAACATGGAACACACACACACTTTTCTTTTGTATGTTTCTTTTCATTTTGCACTCGCTAAACAGCAAAAGCGCTGCTTAGTGATCATAAAATAATAGCGGCCGTCCGCTTCCTTACAGTTCAAACTCCACAGCAGCGTAATATGCTGCTGTAAAGTGTTGATTTGTTTTTCAGTGGGCATTACCTGCATGTTAACACCCTGCTTGAGAACATTCATTCGCCAGTCAGGGTTTAGTATATGGTTTGCCCATTCTCTAATGATTAACATAAAGCCAGAAGAATTCCACTGCTTCTCGGAGCTGTTGTAGAATAAACTATGCTTCAGTAAACTGTCAGTTATCTGGCACCCATGGGGATTGGTAGATGCCGTTTAACTGTATCTTCTAGTTGCTTGAGAGTTACTATTAAAAATAGGCCTGATTAATACAACGCCCTCTACTATTTGCTTGGTTTGACTTGTTCTCAAGTTGGGGAGAGAGGGAATTTATTTAAAACTTTAAAAACTTAAGGTATGTTTCGTGGGGGGGACAAAGTGCAACACATGAAAATTGTACTGTATTTCTATTTTTTTTTTTTTTTTTTTTTTGCTGGTTGATTGAGTTCTGGTTAACTGAGGGTTTACTAAACTGAATCAGCAAAGACATTGTCAAGTTAGGTTCAGTGTAATATATTTTGACTGGCTTCCTCAAGCACCAGTCAAGGCCTAATAATGCGTACAGGAACCATATGAATAAACTCATGTAAAAGAACCCGGACTTGAACATGAACAACTAAAAACAAACGCGAATAGCACAAATAGCAATACTTGAAAAAGCATGAAACATCTGTAAGCCTGAAATCCAGAACATAGTTAAGAGCTTTCGTTCTCTTTAATATATCTTCTGATGAAGTTCTTATATTAAAGAGAATGAAAACGCTTAACTGCGTTGTGGTTTGCAGGCTCACAGCTTTTTCAAGTATTGCTATTTGTGCTATTTATGTCTGCCATGTAAAAGAAAGCTTTTTATCAAGACAACAGAGTGAATGGCACCTCATTAGAAGGTAGGTAGAAGACTAAAACCAGTTTGAAAATTTTAACCACAACTGCAGTTCGCTTTGCAGGAAAAGTATGCAAGCATTTTGTATGTGTTTATGCTGCTTAAGACATTTAATTCATTTTCATATATCCACTTCAGGATCATAGGAGAGCTGGAGCTTGTCTTTGACATGATTTAGTATAGCTTCCATACATAGAGTAATTGAGAAAAGGATGTATTTTCATTTGCCATATTAAAATAAAGTGTAATAGGACACATTTCAATAAATTCTTAAACTTTACAAAGCTGTAGCCCTGTTCACTGTAAAGACAAAAGTACTAAATTTGTAGTGTTTTGTGTAAATAATATTTTAGTTAGTCCTGCAACTGAGTTGGAGTGGATATATGTGGCTATGGGTATTCGTTTGGATCAAGGATTTCCATGATTTTTTTTAATGTCTTTACAGAGCTGAAGCCCTGCTCAGTGTAAGGGCAACAGTGCTGAATTTATAGTGTTTTGAATAAGTAACATTTTGGTCCTGCAGCTGAGTTCAATTGGATATCTGTGGTTATTGGTATTCAGTTGGGTCCAGGATTTCCAAGATTTCTTTGGATGTCTTTAAAGTAGCATATAGACTTCACTATAAGCATCATTTGCTGAAACTTTCTGCTATACTCACCTGAAACAGGTGATTAATTGCAGCTTCATTGACAGATTGAAAGTCACACAGCTACTACACTTGGGATCAGGTGGTGAGGATTCTGACAGACATCATGATGGCAGGATTGCCAGTTGTTAATGCTAGTTTCATTGTGTAAAAGCAGGAAAGAGTATAAAAAGCTAACTAGACAAAAACTGAACTAACTTAATGGGTCTGATTAGCAAATGAACAAACCAGGTAAAATATTGAAATGTCTGCATTTCAGGTGTGGGTTCTTCATCCCACATTTTATGCACATCTAAGTATCCATTTGGTTAATATAGCAGTTGAGAGACTGTGTGGACATGTAGTGAGTTCAACTCAGGTTTGACAGTAAAAGGTTAGGGTAAAAGTCAGCTTTAGGAACCATAGTAGGTTTAATTTGCTCCCATTCAGTGTAAGTTGTAATCGTGAGAGAGGAAGTGTTTTAAACTGAGTTAAAGTGAAGGAAGTGGTGTCAGAGCGCTAAAATTAAGGCAACAATAATATAAAATGATTGGGCATTTAAAAGATGGCACCATTGTCATTAGAAGCAACACCTGCTTTGTACATTAATTTGGCAGCTGTCAATGTTAAATCTGCTTAGTGGTACCAGACAGCATTTCTGAAGTAGTCAGAGCTACAGGGAAGGTGTCAGAATACTGCAACTCTCATACCCTTAGCTCAAGAATTTTTGAAGTTGAGTATAAAGCCAAAAATAAAAGGGGCAAAGACCAAAGGCATCAAAAGTTTTTAAACATAGTTCTCATTTTCCTAGAAAGTTGGTAGAATAAGAAAATTTGCAGTGACTTGAATTTGATGCAAATTAAAATGTCTGGAAGCCTGATATAGGACATTATTTTGTAAAGAAGTTTCATGTTACATTAAAGGAACGAAAGCGCTTAACTTATTTAACAAAGTAGTGTTGGTCATGGTTCTTCATTCCAGCTTCAACAGTCTGTATTTATTTTTAGAGTTTATTTTGTGACTAATATTCAATGATGCTCCAGTCATAGCTTTTAGGAAGGTATAGCAAAACAGTCAGACAAAAATCAAAGGCCATGGAGACATGCATCCTAAGGCAGGCACACAACATATTACAGTCTGAACTGGCCACAGACGTCTATCAAAGTCATTGACCCAGTCCCTAGTGTAACTACTTTAAATGCAACGGACACAAGTATTCAAGTAGGAGTATGAGCAGGACAGTCTGAAACCATCAAACTGAAGAGGAAAGGGTAAAATGTAAATTCACTCAATTGCCCTAGAATTGGTGCCATGGGAATAGTGTTTCATAATTATAGTAGCACTGTATATAACTTAAGGACCCTTGAGCTGATGTTTTTATGGTAGTTCATCTTTCTTAAAAGATAACCAGCTGCAGGATAGAATGAAAATAAAGTTATAAATAGTAATTTACATATTTCATTACCTTGCAAAATACAAATGGACTCTTTTTTTCAGACTTTTTTAATCAAGACAAAATCTTATTTTGAAGACTGTGTGTAGTTCTGAAAATTCACTGTAAAAATATTAAGAGAGTAAAGAGGAATATTATATTTTCAATGTCTGAAAAGTAGTGGGTCTCCTTACCTTCTGTTTCTGTTCCTTGTAGGTAATGCTGCTTAATTCTGTTTACTTTCCCCTGTGTCTTGGGTATTGCTCATTCACTCTCCTCCTCGTTTTGCTTTGAAATGCTTCACGGATGTGCTCTGCAGTTGCTTTTTCTAATTAAAAAAAAAAATCCTATTTACCCTTACCAGTGTGTAGTGGTATGGTATTTGTAAACATTATGTTTGTATTTACGTGTTTTCTACAGTAATTATTCTCTTCATTATTGTCCTTACAAGCTCGACATCCTTTGAAGTAATATGTATTACTTGCCTTTACCTGTATTGCATTTTTAATTTTCTACATGCAGCGAATTGTGACTGACTTAGATCTACAGTGGTGGTGTTTGTTTTTTCAGATTTTCCCGGTTAGGGGTCGCCACAGCGGAACTCCGGTCCGCTAATGATTGGCAGTAGATTTTTATGGTGCCGAGTTGTCAGCCTGACGCTCAACCTTCAGCGAAGGCACGCCTATTCACGCTTGTCTTTCAAACGCCACTCGACTGCGGGAAGGATATGCAGACTCCACACAGAAGGCACTCCAACCGAGAATCGAACAGCAGAACCTCTTGCTGTGAGGCAACAATGCTACCGCTGCACCACTGCAGCTACTTAGAGCTACAGTGCATTTTGTGATTAACTCAACCCAGGGTCATGGATATTATATTGCATTCCTCTGCCTTTTTAGCTACAGTACTAGCCCTGCATTCTCACCATTGACAGTAACTGTCCTGTGACTACTGAAGTCTTAGTTGTCAGTACTTGGTAGAATATGTTTGTCACCATAAACCCTGTACTGTCACACTCATAGTAATCCATTTGGAGACAGTGCAGCACATTGTCATGCATCTGCTGTTTATCATGAAGGCCAATAAAATGAGGGCCGTTTCACTCTGCCTTCATGCTTTGCATAGGAGTCTTAAGGCAGACATCCAAAATTCTAAGGCATTGTTAACAAGAGTGTAGCAGGCTTCTCATTCCCATAACCAACCGTTATTCCACTACACCATTCATCCCCCATTGCGTAATCTTTAAAGAGCACTGCACCCTGAAATAGGAATATTTACCACCTATAAACTTTGATGTGACCTAACATTTGGAATGCACTGAAGGATTACTCTGTTAATTGCTACTTGGCAGCTCCATACCTTTTCATTTTTTGACACATCTTTAAATGGTATAGCTGCAACTGAAGTGGAAGACTGTTTTTCTATTAATAGATGCTTGTTTTGTACTGAGATGACATCAAAACACAATGATTAAAGACACAGGTACTGCACTGTAGCTTTAGCTAGAAATTCACAACAATGGAAAAGTTTCAAAACTCCCTCCTCTCTGTAGTACTTTTTATATAGGTTCATAGGTAGGTACTAGGCTATCGGCTGGCGGCAGTGAAGAGTTACCGAATAGCTGGGTAACTACAGTAGAGATGGTAAGGGAGACCACTAGAAAGGTGCTTGGTGTGACATCTGGACAAAGGAAGGAGGACAAGGAGACCTGGTGGTGGAATGAAGAAACACAGGAGAGTATACAGAGGAAGAGGATGGCGAAGAAATGGGATTGTCAGAGAGATGAAGGAGATGAGCATGACAAAGAGAGCGGTGGCGAAGGCTAAGGATAAGGCATATGGAGAATTGTATGAAAGGTTGGACACTAAAGAGGGAGAAAAGTACCTGTACCAATTGGCTAGACAGAGGGACTGAGCTGGGAAAGATGTGCAGCAGGTAAGGGTGATAAAGGATATTGTAGGGAAATGTACTCACAAGCGAGGACAGTGTGTTGAGCAGATGGAAAGAGTGCTTTGAGGGGCTGATGAATGAAGAGAATGAAAGAGAGAGAGAAGGTTGGATGACATGGGGATAGTGAAGCAAGAAGTGAAACAGATTAGCAAGGAGGAAGTAAGGACAGCTATGAAGAGAATGAAGAATGGAAAGGCTGTTGGTCCAGATGACATACCAGTGGAAGCGTGGATGTGCTTAGGAGGATTGGCAGTGGAATTTTTAACCAGATTGTTTAATGAAATCTTGGAATGTCAGATGATGCCTGAGGAGTGGATAAAGTGTTTTGGTGCCTATTTTTAAGAATAAAGGTGATGTGCAGAGCTGTAGTAACTACAGAGGGATAAAACTGATCAGTCACAGCTTGAAGTTGTGGGAAAGACTAGTGGAAGCTAGGTTATGAAGGGAGATGATGATTAGTTATCAGCAGTATGGTTTCATGCTGGGAAAGAGCACTACAGATGTGATGTTTGCTCTGAGAGTGTTGATGGAGAAATATAGAGAAGGTCAGAAGGAGTTGCATTGTGTTTTAATGGACTTGGAGAAAGCATATGATAAGGTGCCTAGAGAGGAGTTGTGGTATTGTATGAGGAAGTTGGGAGTGGCAGAGAAGTATGTAAGAGTGGTACAGGATATGTGCGAGGGTAGTGTGACAGTGGTGAGGTCTGCAGTGGGAGTGACAGACGCGTTTAAGGTGGAGGTGGGATTACATCAAGGATCAGCTCTGAGCCCTGTCTTATTTGCAATGGTGATGGACAGGTTGAGAGATGAGATCAAACAGGAGGCCCCATGGACTATGATGTTTACAGATGACATTGTGATCTGTAGTGAGAGTAGGGAACAGGTTGAGGGAGACCCTGGAGTGGTCTAGATATGCTCTAGAGAAGAAAGGAATGAAGGTCAGCAGGACTAAGAATATATGTGTGTGAATGAGAGGGAGGATAGAGGAATGGTGATGATGCAGGGAGTAGAGTTGGCAAAGGTGGATGAGTTTAAGTACTTGGAATCAGCAGTTTAGAGTAATGGTGAGTGTGGAAGAGAGGTGAAGAAAAGAGTATGGGCAGGGTGGAATGGGTGGAGAAGAATGTTAGGAGTGATTTGTGACAGACTGGTACCAGTAAGAGTGAAAGGGAAGGTCTGCAAGAGGGTAGTGAGATCAGCTATGTTGTATGGATTGGAGACGGTGGCATTGACAAAAAGGCAGGATTCAGAGCTGGACGTGGCAGAGCTAAAGATGTTAAGATTTGCACTGGGTGTGACAAGGATGTACAGGATTAGGAATCAGTATATTAAAGGGTCAGCTCAGGTTGGACGGTTTGGAGACAAAAGTCAGAGAGCCGAGATTGCATTGGTTTGGACATGTGCTGAGGAGGGATGCTGGGTACATATTGGGAAAAGGATGCTAAGGATGGAGCTGCCAGGTAAGAGGAAAAGAGGAGGCCTAAGATAAGGTTTATGGATATGGTGAGAGAGGACATGCAGGTGGTTGGTGTGACAGAGCAAGATGCAGAGGACAGGAAGAAATGGAAACAGATGATCCACTGTGGGCGACCCCTAACGGGAGCGGCTGAAAGAGAAGAAGCCTTGAAAAGAAATTTGTACCACAAGGTTTAAGATTAACTAAATTTCTGAATAATGTTTTTGATGGAACCAATTTTTTTTAATGAATTGGTTAGCGCTTTTAATGAAAGTGGTCTTGCTGTTTTACAGATTATTATTAAAAGCAATTTTTCGGTTATGGCAGGTTTGCATAATGAGATTTTGGAGCTTAATAAAGCAGAAATGGATTTGTTGCATTCTGTAAACATATTTAGATTAAAATACATTAATGTGTTCAAGGATGTGGACAGGGTAATGGAGAAAAACAAGAAGAAAAAATTAAATAAGTTGGAAAGAGATGAGAAGGATTACAAGAGTGTGAAAGCGTATTTAGCCTACCTACCGAAACATTCCATTTCCAATTATAGACAGAACTACAACCCCGCACCAGAGTTAGGTAACACAGGGGAAGAAAATAATGACTGAAGTTAAGGATAATTCTTGTGATGGGGTATGGGGAGGGCCCATTTAGGTTATTTTCCTGTAAGGAGATCACATAACCAATCTGCACAGCTATCCTATGCACAAATGACCAGGAAAACTTCCTGTGTACCCCATTTTTATTGGGGGCAGAGAGGCAGGGGGAGGAATGGCTAACAGGAATGACATTCAGGGCAATGGACCTATAATGTGTACACACACACACACACACACACACACACACACACACACACACACACACACACACGGGTTTCCACATTTTTAACTGTAGTGAGGTGGAATTAACTAATACCCATTTTGATTTATTTCAGAAAGGGTTTTCTTTTGTTCCTACCAAAACTGGATCAGTGGCAAGGATGATTTTGGACACAAAATTATTTGGTAGAAGTTTAAATTTAGAGGTATTCTTTGAGGGTAAGAATTTTATGGATAACAATAACTACCTCAAGAAAGAGTACCTTTAACCTCACCCATCCATCCTGTTCTTTCTAACTTTGAAGCATTAGTTGAGAGTGACATGCGTAAATCCTTCAGTGGGAATAACAAAAAGAAGAGTTTTATTAATAACTTGACAAGGGATGAAAGGGAATTGGTTCATGAACTGAGTACGAACCGTAATGTTAGGATTATGAAACCCTGTAAGGGTGGCATTGATGGAAGAATGAATGTACTCCAGCAAAATGTTAGTGATTTTACACAGTGATGGGAAATATCAAGAGGTGTCTATAAATGAAATCAATTTGGCTTATCGAAATCTGGATTTGTGTCTTGAGGATGATTTACTTGAAGGGGCTATAGAAAGCAATTGTTTGAATTTGAGGGTACCTAACCGGTGATTCTGGGCATTTTTGGTATCCCTACTGTACCTAAAGAGCCTCTCAACCCCCCTTTAAGGCCCATTGTTTATTCTGCATGGTCTAAAACACAACCCATGGCCATACATGGCTCAAGCTGTGGATTTACAATGCCAGCTGGATGAGACTTTAATACGCAATGAAAACAGTGGAGTTAATAAGACTAATAGTGATGAAGATCTATCCTTCATAACAATTGATAGAGCAGGCATGACTGTATTAGAAGCTGAAGATTCTTCAGAGATGGTCAGCAAAGATATTCTTGTAATTTAGATTCAGTTATTAGAGGAACTGATACGTATATTTGCAGAGATGATAATGAACATCGAGTAGTGTTATGCTTGCCAGGAGCAAAAATAGATGTGAAACAAGCCTTGGGACACCTTAATGTAAGGAAGTATGGATCTGTTTTTATTCATGTTGGTACAAATGATGTCACCAACAAAGATTCTTCGACTGTTAGTCAGGAACTGACATCCCTCCCAGATAGTATAGCTTACACTGGTGTTAGGATGTATTTTTCACAAATCACCTATAGAAAGGATAGTCAGGTCACTGTGAATGAAAAGATTTTTTGGATAAACACCTACATGGAAAAAATGTCCTGTCTTAAAAAAATGGAAATGTGTAGAGCATCCAAGCCTTATTTTGGGCACATGTGTTCAGACAGGATGGTGTGCATTTGTCTAGATCAGGGAAGAGAATTTTTGCAGCAGATATTTTGCAATATTTGACAAACACTAGCCAGGATCTTTGCCAGGTCAAAAATGTAAACAGTTCACAGATAGCAACATTTGATGCATCTCTGATGGTTGTTAATGCTAGGTGCATTAATAATGACGTTTTTTTTATTAGAAATTTTTCTACGATCCCACAAGATTGATGTTGTTATAGTTTGTGAAATATGGTTAAAGAACGACTGGAAACCAGTTCTATCAGAGTATAAATGTTTTTACTGTAACAGACATTCTAACAAAAAATCAGGTGGAGGTGTTATGATAGGGATTAACGATAGCTATGAGACTTGTGATTATTACATGTTGAATGATAACACCAATACTATAGACTGTGTAACTGTGACAATAAAGACAACCCTGGAATATATAGCAATTGTGGGAGTGTACAGACCACCAAAGTCAAGTGCAGATGACCTAGAGGAATTCATACATTTCTTGCATGAAACATAGGGAAGAATAATATTAGCTGGAGACTTAAATTTACCAGAAACAGACTGGAATAATATTGATTCAACAACATTAGTAAAGAAATTATTCACAGACTATATTCAGGAACAACAAATGCTTCAGATTGTAAAAAAAAAAAGCTACCAGGGGACGGAATATACTAGATATTGTTTGTGTTCCCAAAGAAATTACTGTAACTTCAAGTCAAGTTTTATCACCATTGATGTGCAGTGATCACTGGGTTATAAAGGTTAATTTGTTGCTAGATAATTCTGCCAAACTGAAATCTAAGCCAATGCACAGAAGGTTAATTACAGATTATAGGGAAGCAAAACAGTTACTATATAAAACTAACTGGAGTGAGGTGTTCAGTGGAAAAACTGCAGATGGAATATGGAAAGTTTTGAAAGAGAAATTGAGTGCAGAAAGTCAAAAAAATGTTTAACATCAGGATCTAGGCACGCAACATCAGGGGGGTATACTTCCATAAGAACAAGATATCTGATTAAGGTGAGAGACAAAAAATATAAGAAATGGAACAGAGGTCGAACTACAACTTTGAAAACTGAAATAAACGAGCTGGACAAACAGATTAAGCATAGTGTTAGACAAGATCGAAGAAAATTTAAAGATATTGAGCATAATAGAAAACCTTTTTATAGATACACAAGATGTGGAAGGAGTAAAGATACACAAATTGTTAAACTGATTGTAGATTCTAAAATTTATTCTCAGACACAACAGATTACAGATATATTTACAAAATCTTATGCAAAACAGTTTGGCTCCACAAAGGGGTGGTAAGTTGTCCTAGTGACATCCAGGTAACCCCAGATACTGGAATCAAATTAGATTATATTGAAAAAGAACTGTGCAAACTGGATCCAAACAAAGTGCAGGGAGGAGACAGAATAAGTAACAATGACCTGAGAACACTTAAGCAAGAATTTACACTGTCATTGCATCTATTATTCACTAGGTCATATAAATATGGGGAGATTCCTCAAGAATTACATGCACTTATTAAACCTGCCTTTAGGGGAAAGGGGAGTAGGACAAACCCAGAATCATATAGACCCTTAAGTCTACTTTCATGTTGTGGAAAAATAATGGAGAAGGTAATACTGGATAAGTTATTGTCAGAACTGGATAGGTTGGGACTTGCAACCATATATCAGCATGCATATGTTGAAAATAGATCTATTACCACCTGTAACATGATGTTCTATAACAATATAATAACAGCTATGAATGAAAAATTGTGCTGTGATGTGATGTGATGTATATCGATTTAACTTCAGCATTTGACAGGGTCATGCACAAAACACTGATCAATAAATTAGTACAACTAGGTATTGATTCACTGTGGATAAGATGGATAGCTGCATGGCTTACAAATAGGACATGGTAAGTATCACACACCAACTGGACAGGCGAAATCCTCGGTTACAGTCAAGGTGGCCCACAGGGCTCTGTACTAGGCCCTTACTTGTTTAGATTGTACCTTTCAGACCTTACTTTTTCATCTGAGGTGTTCAACAGTCTATATGCTGACGACCTGAAATTGGGTAAACTGATTACAAGTGTTACAGATAAGGCATGTCTGCAAAATAATTTTACTAAATTGACCATTTGGGCACAGGAGAATAATATGTTGATGAATACATCAAAAACTAAGCATATGAGATTTGGGAGACATAAACTGAAAGGAGAATATTTAATACAGCACACAGTGATTGAAACTGTAGACTCATTTAAGGACCTGGGTATATGGGTAGATCCCGCTATGAGTTTTTCAAATCATATCAACCGATTTTCTAATGATAGTTATAGAACTATAGGTTGTATAAAAATATTTATAAAGTCTAGGAAATCAAACATAATGAAGTCATTGTTTGTTAGTTACATTAGACCCAAACCTGAGTATGGAATAACAATATGGAAACCCTATAGGAAAACAAGCATGAATAAACTGGAAATAGTACAGCGGAAATCTCCTAAGGGCATCCATGGATGTGAAAATCAAAGTTATTATGAAAGACTAAAATATCTTAACTTGTACCATGTCTCTTACAGATATTTAAGAGGAGATCTTATTCAGGTATATAGGGCATTTTGGGACAACTACCTGGGAATGTTTGGGGTTATCAAAAAGTACTAGAGAATCATCAGATAACCTACGTAGAAGATTCTATTAGAATGAGAAGTGTACTAATTGGTTCTCTGACAGAGTAGCTGATGCTTGGAACAAACTACCAAATTACATTAAAGCAAGTGCTAGTTTAGATATTTTTAAGAACAGCCTGGACATTTATTATGGGAACAAGTGTTTTGGCATATTGGCAAGCTAAAAGGGCTTTAATGCCCATGCTTGAAACATATGCATATATGTATTTATGTTGATAGTAAACTTAAACTGTTTTACGGTCTACACGAACATATCCTTATTGATTTGTGGGATTTTTTGTCCAAGTTTGGGGGTATTGAATTTAATCCCGACTATGTATTTATATCCATTGACATTAAAAACTTATTTAGTGTCATTCCTCATGATACAGGGGTTAGCTTGATTTGATGAAGCTATTGTTGATTTTGGATTTTTGCCCCCTCAAGAGTTTAGATTAGTGTTGGAAAATATGGAGTTAGTACTCAAAAACAATTTCCTGTTTTTCAGGGAGTGTACTATAAACAGATTGGTGGGGTAGCCATGGGGGCCTCTTGTGCCCCCCATGTTTGCTAATATAGTATTACTGTATTGGGAACAACATTTTGTGTTTCCATCGGCCCTCTATGAGAATGTAAGGGCCTATTTTCGATACCTAAATGATATATTTGTCATTTGGAAAGGCCCCACCAATGCAAGAGAGTCCCTTTATTGAGTTTATTAACCGTACTACGAACTTTTTGGAGTTTACCCACAGTATAGGATTGAATGAGATGCATTTTTCGGATGTCATAATTAAGAAGGAGGTCCACTTCAACCTTGGATAGGAAGAAACACTTCCCTAACTCCTATCTGCATTTTAAAAGTGAACATCCTTTTTTTTTTCAAAAGAGAAACATCATTAAAGGGCAGATGGTCAGGGCTGCCCGTATGACCTCTTTGAAGGAGGATTTGGATCAGGAGTTATTTAATTTACATTTGTTGACCAGGATAGTCCGACTGGATATATGTCCATTACCGGAGATAAAAGCTCCAAGATAATAATAATAATACACATTGAGCATTTAGTAAATGCTAGTTTCAAGCAGATTACAGTCATAAGCAATACCAGCATGTAGCACATATAGTACTAACTTATTAGAAAACACTTTACAAAACCTAACATTATTTTCAAAGTTATATATACATAACATTGCATTCAGGTTTAAGACACATTGAGCAACAGTTATACAATTGACCCTTCCTGAAATGAAGTGTTAGAAAAAAACTAGAAGTAGTTGAAGGTAAGGCACCTAAGAAATGGAGAGGTCACTTGTTGGGGTTAGTGCAAGGACATAACCAATGAATTTTGACATATTTCTTGTGTTTGTTTTTGAATTGAGTTAGTGAGGGTTCTAGAGTCAAGTCATCTGGGAGTTATGTTATATAGGAGAACTTTTTATTAAAAGAGGATATCCTGAAAATTTGGTGGTGTTGATTAAGGAAGATATATTGGATGGGTGGGGTACTAGATATCTCCATATTTTGATCAATAGGGATGCAGTTGTTAACAAGCCCCAGGTACATGATGGGTTACCACCGAGAGTTACCGGGTATGTAAAGCAGGATTATGATAGATCCCCAGGTGGGATTAGGAAATCTTACTTTTTGATTGACTTCCATAGGGGTACCCATATGATGATGAACATCATGGGATTGGGATATATTTTCCAGTATGCCTAACAGCTTGGGTGTCTTTTCTAGGAATTTAAAATTTGGTTCAAAAAGGGGCCACAATCTGAAAGAAATATTCTGAAGGGGACAAAAACACTACTGTAATTGCTGAGAAAACTGGCACAGATGCGGAATGTGCACCTCCTGTTTTGCATACTATGTGAGCAAAACAGAAAGGAAATTAAAACAAAGAATTTACGAACACATTTAGGATATCAGTAAAGGGAAAGATACCACTGCCTTGTATAAACATACTTTAGTGTGTCCGGGTTACAATTTCAAGTTTTGGGTTTTGGAGCAAGTTAAAAAATTTGAGAGAGGCAGTGACTGGGAAACAAGTCTGGAATTTAGTGAGCTTATGTGACAGTTGAGAATGGAAGCTTGTTCCCGTCCTGGCTTGAATGAATATTACTCCATCACACCTGCTCTGAAGAAAAGACCTTTAAAGTAAAGGTTTATTAGAAATTATTCATTTCAGTGTATAGTATTCATGTTTAGGTTCATAGGTGTGCACTAGGCTAATGGCCCTGGAGCCTTTACAAGCCTAGCCCATAGGATTACCTTGGCATAGTGCCACCTGACCTTAGTTCCCAGTGCCTCTGTCGAGTAGAGTCACTGGAGTGATCCCCGGCGTGAATTTTCTATTTCCCATCCACTCATCAAGATTTCTCTTGAAGAGTCTGGGTTATGAGCCTGTCCCTCCAGCACGTTCTGTTGATTGTGGTAATGAGGTTGAGTTCTCTGGAGCATGTGATGCGTAGGGATTGGAATTTCTTTAGATGTAGCATTTCTAACAGAGCTGGGTCAGACATGGCTTTGTAAGTCAAGCAAAGATCGCCTCTAAGTAGGTGACATGAGACAGAGAATCGGAGTTTTTTGAGTCTGTCCTTATAGGACAAGTGTTTAAGGTCTAGGATCCTCTTTGTGAGGTACTTTTGCGGCCTCTCCAGTTGTAGCAGGTGTCTAGTGAGGTACATGCCAAATGGGGCATTGTACTCTATGATTGGCCTAATGAGGTAAGAGTAGAGGGAGACAATGACCTCTTTCTTCCTGGATGCAAAACCCTTAGTAATGGGATGTGCCACATAGAAGGACTTTCTGACCACATGGTGGTCAAAAGAGAGGTTGCTGCCAACCTGTGTTCCCAGATCTCATATAATGCCTTCTGTATTCAGTGGGCTACCATCGATGTGGTAATTCATGGGAACCGGGTTTTTCCCAATAGGGATGACACATTTTTTGGCATTGAGCTTAAGGCCATGGTTCTGACACCAGTCAGTCTCAGTGAGGCCTTTCTGTAGGATGTCAACATCACTTGGGGAGTTAATAATAGCTCCCAACTTGCAATTGTATTTGAACGTTGTCAACCAGAGTCCCTTCATGTTGGCCTGGACTTCTGAGAAGTAACAAGAGACGATCCAGGACTGATCCCTGTGGGACTCAACTCATGACTGGTCAGCAGTCTGACTTGTAGTCAGCTACTTTCACACTGTTTGTTCTATCTGTGAGCCAGTTTGCAACCCACCTAGTGATATAGGAGCTGATGCCTAGTTTAGTAAGTTTTTCTATGATGCCTGAGTGGGGAATGGTATCAAAGGCCTTGGCCAGATCAAGGTAGGCTGTACGAACCACATTGCCTTCATCCACAGCTCTGTTGACTGACTCAAAGAAGTCGACCAAGTTGAGCACGCATGATCTACCCTTCACAAAACCAAACTGTGTAGGATCAAGAGTTTGGAGATTCCCTATATCCTTGTTTATTAGGTCTATGATGATGCGTTCCATAGCTTTGCATATCAGACTTGTCAGGCTAATGGGGAAATAGTTCCCAAGTTCTGTAGTTGCTCCTCCTTTGTGGAGAGGGATGACTATAGCAGTGCGCCATTCGGTAGGGACAAAGCCTGAGGTGAGGCTGTGATTGAACAGGGCACACAGGTGAGGTGCCAGTTCACTCTGTAGTTCATGTAGAAAACAGCCAGGGATATTGTCCGGTCCCGTAGAAGCTGTATTCTTGGCCTTGAATGCTGCTGTTTTAACCTGTGCAGCAGTAATACTGGGTGCCTGGCAATCTACTGGTATTGTGATGGGTCCTTGGGGAGGGGGGGGGATAAATTTGGCACAATCTGTCAGCTAGTATATTGGCAATATCTGTTGTCTCGGTATAGGAGGTACCATTGTGCAGTAGCTCAGAGCAAATCTGGGTATTGCCGTGGAGATTCTTTAAATAACTGTAGAAGGCCTTGTGGTTGTCTTTACTATCTGCTGCAATTCTGTTTTCATAGCTAGCTTTAGTGGATTTGATGAAGATCTCAACTTTTTGTTGAGGCTGATAAGGAAGTTTTTCCAGTCTTGGGACTTCACCTTCTTCCACATCAGTTTCCTCCTCCTCCTCCTGTTGTAGAGTTTGTTTATGGCAGGGGACCACCAGATTGGCTTCCTTTTTTTGGAGGAGAGCATCTTGGTTCTATTGGGTATGGCGAGATCCATGCATTTGTGTACGTGTTCATACAGTGCATTGGTGTATGATTCGGTGGTCATGCAACTATTCTCCATTTGCATGGGTGTCGTGAAGTTAGCCACCTCTGTTTTTAGGAGGCCAAAGTTAGCTTTGGAGAAGTTTTTCATGTTGGTTACCTTTGCAGGGGGGAGGGGTTGTGGATTTCCAAGGTGATTATTTTGTGGTCTGATCTAACCAGGGAGGAATTGATTATTGATGTAGAGCAATGGTCGTCCATGTTAGTAATGACCAGGTCAAGGATGTTGATAACTCTAGTGGGGGTAAGAACGAGCTGGTCCAGGCATTGGAATTAATAAATTCCAGGAAATGTTGGGCAAAAGTATTGGTACATGAGTAGTTTTCCCAGTTAATGGAGGGGTAGTTGAAGTTACCCAATATGTTTGGTTGGACACTAATATAACGTGTTTTATAATATCTTCACGGACAAAGTAGTATATGTACTTTTACATATTTTACAGACCACATTGTATATTTAATTCAGTTTGTTTTGATGTATATTTAGGTTTGGTATGGTTAATAATCAATTAATTAACTAATAGAATTTTAGATTTGTTAATTGATGGTATTATTTAAATATGTGCAGTTTATGTTATAGTATTCTGATGAAGTTCCCTGTGCGAAATGAAAGCCCTTAATCCAGTGTGTATACAGTCGTATTTAATTTATTAGACTTTATCTTGGACATATTTGGTGTGATTACTTGGCCTTTATTGGGTAAGCCGTGGTGGTACAGCAGTAGCGTTGTTGCCTCACAGCAAGAGGTTCTCCTGTTCGATTCTCGGCTGGAGTGCCTTCTCTGTGGAGTCTGCATGTCCTCCCCTTGGTCGAGTGGCCTCCGAAAGCCATGCGTGAATTTGCATGCCTTCGCTGAAAGTTGGGCGTCAGGCTGGCAACTTGGCACCATAAAAATCGACTTCCAATCATTAGCGGACCGGAGTTCCGCTGTGGCGACCCCTAAAAGCCGAAAAGACAAACAACAACAACTCTGCCTTTATTGGGACCAGTGTGCCAGACTGGGTGCTTTGTATGGATTATCTGTTTCTAAAATCAAACTCATGTTGTGGTGAATGGGCATTTCCTATTCCCAACATTGTATAACCTAAACGTTAGAGAAAATGTCAAGTTTTTGAATTTCAGCTTTTTTTTTATTTCTTCTTTCAGGTAGTTAATTTTTGACATTTTTGATTTTCTAGACATAGTGACAGAAAAGCATACACACATTTATTTTTGTGTTTTTTTATCTTAAAAGTAATATGACTGCACTTTAAATTATTTTTTATTTATTTATTTTTTTTAACTGTGCTAGACCATTCCATATATTGGAACCATTATTGGAGGCTTGCACCATGGAGATATGGTAGTAATTCATGGATGTGTTCCTAGTGATGCTGACAGGTAAGACTGCTTCTATCCAACTACAGAACTTGTGCCAAAAGCATATAATGTGGAAATGCTACTTTATGCAACAGTTTTAATCAGTGTCATGTTAGCTTAATATGTATTAACAGAAATCCTCTCTTCAGTATTAATGTTTTCAGAACTTAAAGACTTTGCTTTTTAAAACCTCTTGATTAAGTCAAGGACAGCTAGAAGAAAAGTTTGAAACTGTGATCAGACAATGGTGATAAATTTGTGTGTGACTGCCAGGGAAAACAGTTTTTTTTCTCTTGTTCACTGTTAGCTCTGACTTTTAAGATTGTGTTAACCTCATGTAGTAGTAGTAATACAAGAAAAGACGAGAAGCTTTATAGAGTGGATATAATTTGGTGAGAAAGGTGTACAGTTTGTAAGAGAAGTAATTTGATATTTTGTTATTGAAACTCAGAGCCAGCCAAAATGTTTCAGATGTGTTTTTGTGTTTGCCTCTGACTTGGGTTTTGATTAGTGTCCCAAGTGTCTGATGGTCAGCAGGGAAGACGTATGTTGAAGCAGCCAGAGGCAAATTCATTTGTATTCTTCAGGGTGTGGCTGCAGTGCTAGAGAGTTGATATCAGGAAATGAGGTGCTGCTTCATCATCCAGTGTGAGAGAGTAGTGATAGTAAGCAGAGTTCCAATGTATAACTGGGATGCGAGTAGGACATCTAGGTGCCGGATGTTTGGGACTGTGTTCTGCATACATTAACATTTCTGCATGTTTGTGTCCCTTAAAGCTAAGCAGAAAAAAAAACTTGAGTTGCAGCGCAACAGTCTCTCCTTTCTCTAATTGCCATCCTGGTGTAAGAGTGACCTAGCCCTGGTGTCAAGAGGTGTTTGCCCCTTAAAATTAGGGTCACACCTAGTGATTGCATAAGCAAAATATTACCTCATTGAATCATTGGACGTGGGAATGGCAGTAGGTAATTGGAAGCAATTAGGTCCATGATGTCTATAGCAGGGTTGATAGAAATTCAGAACCAGAAACCACAAAGTCATTTACAAGCTGGATTTGCTTACTTTAGGTCTGATTGCCATATGAGAAGGACTTGTCTTTTTGCTGTGGTTGAGGGAGAGACATTGGAGTCTTCTTAAATGACTTTCATCTTCATTTTAGCCCTTGATTTAAATTCAGAGCAAGATTGCCATAGTTTGGGATGTATATAAAGGTAAGAATAGTATCAGCTTACAAAGAGACGACTTCTGTCTGAAAAGAAAAATAGTTGGCATTGCACATCATCAACTAAAAGAAATAAGAGAACAGTATTTTTGCAGGGTGAAAGCCCCTTTGCCCCCCCCCCCCCAGCTCCATGTCTCTAAACATACTAACCCTGAGGTTACAGAACCTTGGCAGTAAGGAAGAATTTTCTTACCCTCAGTATGCCCTGGTTTTCCTGCATTAAATACACCTTTCTTGACATAACATGGGAATCAAAACAGGTTGACATTCACATTTCATTGGAACTACAGTATTATCAAAATGGATTTAATTGTAAGAGGCAGGAAGTAGCTCAGCTTTATACATCACTCATATGAGAGAAGATGTGAATTACTTAGCCTGCTTCTGAAATGTCTCCCAAAGGAAGGATGGCAACAGGCAAAGAACTGTGCAGAATAATGCTGCCATAATGGTCTTCTAATTTAATGGAAATTTTTGGCTGGTTTAAGGCTTTGAAGTACTTGAATTAACAGTTCCTTGCTGACAGTGCTGTACGACATGGGAGCCAGTTGTCTGCAAGGGTTAAATACCCATATATGTGTTTTATATATATATATATATATATATATATATATATATATATATATATATATATATATATATGTATGTGTGTGTGTACGTTTATAAAAAATAGAGATAGAAGTTTGTATTCTGTGCTTGTGCGC
The DNA here is from genome assembly GCF_019279795.1 of Protopterus annectens. NCBI lineage: Eukaryota > Metazoa > Chordata > Ceratodontiformes > Protopteridae > Protopterus > Protopterus annectens. Next base: position 832,520,491 of record NC_056727.1, on the reverse strand, counting down.
ATGTGTGCCTGTATGTTTCCTTATGAAATAGTGAAATGTATAGTAGTGAATCACAGCAGCTTGATCATAATGAGCTGAACTTCACTACAGTGAATAACGCAGAGGCTACATACTGAAATTAATTTTTGCTAAATCTTTTATTTCCATTTACATCTGCTTAAGTCATGTGTTTTGGTAGGGGATAAGGCCCCCCCATATGAGGGGTGGGCTTTGCATTCCACTCCTGGCTTCTTCTCACTTTGAGATTACCACTTCTAAGAGAAGGAGGAGGGATGTATTTTTGTATCTGTAGTTTAATGTTGCTGTTTCTCCATCATGGTGAAGTCTGTCGGTGAGAATAATTAAGAGGATTTGAAGCTGTAGAGGGATTGCCTCTCCTGCAGAAACACTGTATGTTGTAAATTCTTTTTAATTTCAGCTTTTTTTTGCTATGTGCCAGTATAACACTTTTACCCTGTTTTTATAGTAGTGCTTTTCCTGATGTTTTCTGTTTGGAAACTGATCACTGAAGTTCTGTAATTTTGCATTTCTTAACATAAGCAAAAGCAGCAGGATTTTTTACAAAGATTTTTCATCATGCAAACAAGAACAAATGTATTAACAAAATCGTTACCAAATAAGTGTTATCAAGTAAGTGTGCATTTATTTTCACATCAGTATTAAATCGTAGTCTAGCCAGAGTGGGTTGTTCATAATATGTCTTTAATATTTATGTAATAGATAACATAAGTGTGACCACAATTTATATGCCTTAGTATTTTGTTATTTATTTATTTATTTTTTCATTTTAATGGTACACATTGCTTTTTGGCACACAACAGTGGTACTGCTAATAAATTCTGTAGGTAAAGTGGATACATCATTTTCTAGTTTTGTATAATAATTTTGATATCTGTTGTTAGCATTATCTCCAGAGAAGTAGGTAATGAGATTTAAGGACACATGGGAAACTGGAGAATTACGCAAGACTAAAATTTGTATAACATGGAGTTATCACACCAAAAGTCTTGTAAAAAGAATTGCATTTTATCTAGAATTCCTGTAATACACCAGAGACCTACATCACATGTTGCCATTCTTTGTAAATGTTTTACACATCCAGTAACTAGGATTATCCTTTTTGAATGCAATCTCTGTTTTATGAGGGCCCCATGTAAAACGTTCCAGGAAAATGTCCTCTAGAATAAGGCAGCTAATTTGTTGAGCATATCTCTAATAATTAGAATTGTTCTTTTGTTTGTAATCTCAAATTATTGTTATAAATTCTGATAAGTATTATTTCCACTTTCACCATCTAAATTAATGCTGTTTACAAAACAAGAATAAGATGACAATTCTTTTAATGACAAGTGTTGAATCAGTTTTAGAATTTAAGGTATGCCTACTGCTTTAAATGATGAGCCATGTTCCGTACAGATGTCATATTTGCTCATTTTGTAATCTGTGCTCAAAACTGTTGTATCCTTTAGTCATTGGTGCTAAAACCCAGGTTCCTTTCTTTCAAACTCATAGCATTTTGGAAAACTAACGTTATCTATAAATTCTGTTGCAAAAGTTATAGGTAATGTTGAAAACCACCAAACTTGTATTTCTGGATATTTATATATAAAGTTTGCAAAAGTACTTGATATGTTATTTGTAAACAGTGACTCTATTGAAGAGTGGAGAACTTAAAAATTGATTAATAACCATATCAGGATATTGTTTAATATTTTTATGTTATAAAAAGATTTTTGTCTTTGTGGGGAATTCAGTAAAGCCTACACAACTTTTTTTTTCGTGTAGGCATTGCGACGAGATGCTTACATGGGGGGGTGAACATTTTTAGATTCAGTAAGCACTGCATAGGGGTGCACACACACATGCAAACACAGAAACTTCCGTAGCATGCAAATGGTCTCCTATGCAGGTGAATGTCATGCAAATGAGGCAGGTAGAGTGATCTAACATTCAGAAAGGCATCTGTTCAGACCCCTTGTGTCAGTGTCCGTAGTGTACGTGGAAAATTTCCATGTACAGAAGTCTAGACAGACAAAAGGGGTGTAAAAGGTAAAAGTGTAGACTTGTGGACATAAACTCCCTGAAAATGTAAGACCACATACACATATGAGCAACTTTTAGTCTGTATGTCAGAAAGATTAAAGGGAATAAATTAAATTAATTAATTTTTTAATAATCTTGGCATGTTTGCGCTATGTGCCTCAGTGCGCAAATAAGCTTAATAGGAAAACAAAGTCTATAGTATGTGACAGAAATGTGTTATAGGAGCTTGCATGGGCTCCCTACAGTGGTGCATTGCTGCTGCTGCTAAGGTGATAGGGCTGTGACGCATGTAGTTTCTAGGCTATCAGCATGGGTAAGTATGCAAATTAGTTGGGGTTATTGAATAGCAGAAAGGAGTAGTCATGTCCGCATTTCCCTTTCGTGTAGAGTGTTTGTACTGGGATGAGTTCCCCTCTGTTGGCTCTGGGTCTGAGTTGAGGGCAGCAGAGCTCCATGTTGACGTTTACACAGGATGTGGCAGGCATCAGAGGGGGTGTGTCTCCTCACTTCTAAGCTCCTTTAAGCTTAGGTGCGCGTGTTTGTGCTGCGCGCTGCCTTGCTGAGCGTGTTTTCAAAACTGGATGTATTCAGTTAGACATTTTGACCTTTGTATAAGTTATGCTGCACAGTGCTGCACTGTGCGTGGCATTGCACACTGAAATAAGGCCATTAAATTATGTTAATTATATTGTAGGCAGGTGGAATGCATTTTAGTTAGCCAATCACACATTTTCCACCTACAGTATTGCTATATAAAGTATGTATACACCCTACATTCTGATTTTCCCCCAATACTCTGGACGGTTGGAGTACAGACGTGGGGATTTTAGTTGAGATAATGCTAGGGGCTGCAGGTCTGCTGCATCTGTATGTACTAGATGCTGAAGTTAGTGATGCTATTGCTGCTGACAATAGGCCTAGGCAGAGAAGGAGAAGAGTGTTCAGGCCCAGGGTAACCTTCCAGGAGCTACATGAACTGGAGGTTGTAGAGTGCTACAGGGTGAACAGGGACACACTACAAGAACTCATTAATCTCTGCTGCCCTCAACTCAGACCCAGAGCCAACAGAGGGGAACTCATCCCAGTAGAAACAAAGATATGTGTAGCCCTTAGGATACAAGCTACAGATTTTTTTCCAAAGGCCAACTGGGGACATGATGGGGGTCTCACAGGAATCTGCATCCGGGATACTTCACCAGTTCCTAAATGCCATGCTACCACATGTCAGTGAGCACATATCTTTTCTCCTCACCGCTGAGGCAAGGGCAAGCAATATGCAACACTTCTACTGTGTAGCACACTACCCTGAAGTACTGGGTGCCATATATTGCAGTGATGTATGCATCAAGGTACCACACAGTGAAGAGGATAGAATCTACGTCAACTGCAAGGGTGCCACTACATCAACTGCCAGGTCATGTGCAATGCCCAGGGGATTATCCTGAATGTGTGTGCTGGCAGCCATGGCAGTTATCACAACTCCCATATCTGGCACTCATCACAGCTGTACCAGATGTTTGCTGGGGGGGACATCGCACATGACCATTTACTGGGGTATGCTGGCTATGCCCTGGAACTGTGACTGATGACACCCATCAGAAATGCATACACACCCATGGAAGAACACCATAATGAGGCACATGCACAAACTAGGAAATCATAGAGTGTGTGTTTGGGCCTCTGAAGTCATGGTTCCAGTGCCTCAATATATCTGATGGAGCCTTGCAGTACTCACCAGCCACATGTGCACATATGTTTGCAATATGTGCTGTGCTACACAATCTGATCCTGTGGAAACAGCTGCAGCAGGATCTGCAAAGGGAAGGGATACACAGCCCCCCCCCCCACCAGTGCCTAGGTCACCACAGCCATAGTCACAGGAGGACTTGGAGGAGGAAACCCCTGCTGATGTCCCTGTAGGCAGACGTAGGCGTGCTCTGTATGCCATGGCTTTGACTAAGAGACAATGCATAGCACATTCACTGATAACCTAAGGACTGACACCTTACTCCTACTCATAGATATATATATATATATATATATATATATATATATATATATATATATATATATAAAACTTGATGCCAGGCAACCCACATAACCAGCACCTATCCGTGTATTGGCTGTGTACTGCCTGCATCAGACAAAGTCAGCCCTGAACTACAGTTCTGTCAACTACATTTGCTAGGTAAGTCTCTAACCTGCACAGTATTTGTAAGGATTAGTATGATATGGTATTGTATGTATGAATCTGCTACATTTATGCAAGTAAATATAGTGGGCTGTTTGGACAAAAGTAACATCCACATGGGACTACAGATACCCAGTCCACTATTGTGTGTCCTTTAACAGTCACTAGGCTTCATGCATGGTATAGTCACTACATCAGTCAAGGGAGATGCTAAACAGAGGGGTTACATGATATTTGGACTACTGTGTATCCCAGCAGAAAATATAGTGCTGTTCCCCCACCCCCAACACAGCAGTGTTCCTGTGTAGCTGCTGTAATAGTAACTCATCAGTGGTATATCAGCAGTCCAGGCAGTCTCAGGGCAGTAACACAGAAATTGATCATACATTGCATGTCTCACTTAACCAGGAATAACAATGTACAAATTGATGCTGTTGATTGTGTGATGCATGACTACCCTTTATCTGGCAGACTGTGTGACTAAGTGGACTAGGGAAGTTAGCATGGGTGATGGTGTTGATGGTTCTAATCTGGAAATATACAGATCTTTTGGATGTGAGGTAGTATTATGTTGTTTTTTTGACAGATTGTGTGGTGTAACATTACTAACCTCTGTCACATATTAATTAAATCAGACAGCTGAGGAATGCTGTGGACAATTTCAGTGAAGTGCAGTACTGCAGACACAGGGACAGACGTCAATGTCTGTAACGCGCAAAATCCTGGACTGGAGTATGGGCAGGTGTGGCCTGGAGTCAGTTTATAACTGCTGATAATCCCACTGGGCATGCTCATACACTTACACATAGCGCAATTCTGTTGCCCCTTGGCCAAAATAACCTGTTATGTATAGATATGTCTATACATATATGTATACATAGCTGTCTGTCACTATCTGTCTATCCCATAGATAGTAAGTATATCCATCTCTATGAATATACAAATAGAGATATTCCTATATATATATACAAGCTATATAGCTCTCTCTCTCTCATATATATAACATACATCTTGGGTCTCTCCCCATATAGCTATGTAACGTACACACACAGCCGCATTTCTGTATACATCTCTGTTAGCCACACACATATTTATGTATATATCCGTATTGTCCTATATACCTGATAATGCTGAGTAGTGCTTCACTGTCACACATCTATAATGTTGCTCAAAGGATCCAAAGTAAGGGTTCAACAGTGCATAATGCACTTACCTACAGGCTCCTCTGCTTGCTGGATGTCACCACATGTACAACAATAGGTGAGCAGGTGGTGTAGTGTATAATTCTGTCTATGTACGCATGGACAGGGCACATTGTTCTTGCCCACAGGCATGTCCATCCTGATGCAAACAGCCACATATGGCCAAACTGGTAACTGTAGCCACATAGCTAGGATAAGTAGCACTTATCTGACTGCTAGACTACTAGATGCAAATAACGCTACAAAGCAATTGCACTCTGCACACCACAAATGCTGTTTAACACAAGTCTAGGTTGTGTAATCCACAAGTAGTTTGTCTGCAGTCATGTCTAAAACAGACATTGGCCATGGCACATGTGATAAGAGCTGTGGTCTATAGTGTGAGAGAGTAGTTGGGTGGGGGTTCTAATCTCACTGCAGGCTGCTTGGTGTGTGTGTGTGTGTGTGTGTGTGTGTGTGTGTGTGTGTGTGTGTGTGTGTGTGTGTGTGTGTGCGCGCGCGCACTTGCGTGCAAGTATCCCCCTGCAAAACAACTGAGAATCTCACATTGACTGTGGCACTACAATAGTTCTGCACTTTTTGGCCCTGTACGTTGTTGCTGGTGTCCAGACTGCCCTCTTCTGCAAGGCTTGCTAATGTCATCGGCCTTATGACTACCAGCTGCCATTGTAATATCAGACATAAGCCGTGGCGCATGCATTAAGTACTACGATCTATAGTTTGTGAGAGTAAGGTAGGGGTTTGTAATTTCGCTCCAGGCCACTGTGTGTGTGTGTGTGTGTGTGTGTGTCTCTGTACGACATAAATATGATCACCTCAGTAACTTAGAAAGAGGTAAGGTTTTGCTGTATTTTGGTTGTAGCAGTGATGTGGTCCTCCAAATGCCTGAACATAACTAGGCCTGCTGATGTCATCAAGCATGAGATGTCCTAAAGAAGTAATAATATACTTGAGGTGTAGCACGTGCATCACATACTGTGATCTGTAGTGTGTACCAGTAGAGAGGTAAGTGTTCTAATCTATATGCAACCAGCTTGCAGTGTGTGTATGTGCTGTGTCCTGTAAACAGTAATTGAAAGTGGTGCTATCCTCAGTTTAGCTAGGTTTGTGTTTGTGGCTGTTAGAGCATTTTACATCAGCTTATGGAATCATAGGGTCTTTGAACTTTAGTAGCATAATGGCCCTACAGCCCTAACAATCTTAGCCAAGTTTATACACTGATTTACATGATTATCACATAATGCCCCTCTCCGTGAAGGACACAGTCAGAAGTCCTGTGGTGAAGTGATGGTCACCCAGCCAATCATACAGATGGCATCTGCCAAGGTCCACTGAGGTGCTCTGTTTGCCATTAGGCAGGATTCCATTCCAAAGGTGTGTTAAGGTCTGCTAGACAGATCTCTTTTACCAGCATGTGTTACTAATGTCACACACCAGATTAAGGACAATGAGTAATCCATGTACCATGCCACCTACAGATATGCAGCATTTCCAATCAAGCAGGATCACATATTGCCCCTTGTGCAAGGTAGAGATCAGTAGTAGTCTATGTGCCACAGGCTACAATGACCACTGATGTCAGATGAAGCCCATTGTACAGATACTGAAGATGTGAAGTTCCCTTGTTGTAGTACCATTGTGTTGTGCTCAATTGCCAGTAGTGCTTGGAAAGGTACAGTACCAAATGGCCATTGCACTCAGTATGGGCATGCAGAGGGAAGAGTACATGGAGGTTATGAGTGTGTCAATTTCGGGTGACTGTGCCCTCAGTTATGACATATGGTTCCCATCTTACCACTGGGGAGACATGGTGATCCCTTGTGCCCAGGTCTATCACCCCTGAGTATGTACATCCTATGTTGCGACTGATGTGCTACTTACCAGGAACATAGGTGTTACCAATGGAAATTATACTGCATATATATTTACATGGAGTTTTCGGCCAGTTGTACATCAACAGGCAATTGTTCATCAATACCCTCTTGTAGGATGTTGACATAGCTCACAGAGTCTATGACCACTCATGGTTTGTAGGCATCAGTCAACATTGTCAGCCACAGACAGTTGGTATTCACTTGTATTGTGGTGAAATGGATCCCAAGCAGTACAGGACCCAGGACTGAGGCCTGTCTAGCATTGCTACTTACAGATCAGCTATTGCAGGCGGGTTTCCCTATTTTGAGTATGTGTGCCATCAATGAACCACTTACTGACCCCTGTAATATTACTGTGGATGCCTATGTAGGCGCTTTTGTTAATGATGCCTGAGTAGGGGATAAACTCACATGGCTTGGCTACATCCAGGGTGTAGTATGCCCTGATGTCCCCTCACCCAGGTCTTTGGTGACTGCCTCAAACATGTCCACCATATGTAACAGCCATGATATCCCTGTCAGACATCCAAACTGTGTACAGTCAACTGTTTATAGATCACATATTTGTTTGCTGATCAGCTCCATGATGATTTGATCCATGGGTGTACATATGTGGCTACTCAGGCAAATAGGTCTGTAGTTCCGGTTGTTGGTGGAAGCACCACTTCTGTGCAGGGGGATAACAGTTGCTGTTGTCTAGTCAGCTGGGATGCAGCCAGTGGTTACAGTATGATTGGAAGGAGTTCCCGATGGTGTTAATAATCTTTGGTAGATCCCATGTAGGATGCAGCTTGGGATGTTAGCATGTCCAGTAGATACTGTGTATACCCCATAGAGAGGACAGTTACAAACTGCTCTGTAGATATGGAAGGTGTGGGACAAGTTGTAGGAAAGTCATGTGGCACATGTGGTGGGAACAGGGGAGTGAAGTTGACATAGAGCCTGTGGGTCAACAGGTTAGCTATGAATACAGATTCAGTATATGTGTTATCATTATGTATGAGTTCACAGACAATGTAGGCCTGTCCTCTGAAATTACACATGTAATTACACTATGCATTGTGCTTCTACTTTGTGGGAGAGACTGATTTTGTCACATACAATTTCTACACATCATCACACAAACACTATGTGCTTATTTTAGCTGTGGAGGTTGTCCGTCTCTGTCCATCTCTTATTGTACAGTCTCCTAATGGCAGTTGTCCACCACACAGGTTTGCTATGCCATGAGGAGCTCATGTTCCTTCTGTCAGGTACAGCCGGGTCTATGCAGTTGTACTGCTTACATAATGCATGGGTTTACTTGCCTGTCCCATGTGAGGGGATAGGTGCAGTCATGCTGTATAAACCATCTCGTAGGAGGGGTAGTACATTGCTTTGTCGAAGTATATTTTGGTATTGTCTGCAATGGGGGGTTAGGTCTGATAGTTTTAATGAGACTGATCTGTGTTCAAATCTCACCAGTGCTGGGCTGCAGTGGTCATTCATATTGGGATATACATGAAGCACTATGTCACCTCCCTTCATGAGGATGTCATGCCACTGATCCAGGGCATTGTAGTTAAGGACATGAGTAACCTTTGGACAAGTGAGCTTCAGCATGACTAACCAACATGGTTGTTACGTAATGTCACCCCAAACCATGGTGTACTGATATATCTTGATAGACACATGTACATGCAAGTAAGCACAACTGGTGTCTGGATTCATGGCAATGGTTTGATTATGTGCCCTTACATTAGTGAGTAGCACCTGCAGTGTCTCTGGGAAAGCATAGTGTTTCATTAAATCTGGATGTGTATCTGTCCTTAATAAATATATGTACACAACCTGCATTACCTTGCGCACTGTCACTTTGAGGTCTGAACATGTGGAAGGATATGTAGTCTGGTATGGTTGTTGTGCTGTCCAAAGCCATGAGCCAGGTGTCTTTGAGTGCACAAATGTCTGCATATTCCAGGATGGGGACACCTTCCACAGAGTGGTGTTTATTTTTGCCATTCCCAGCATGTAGCAGCATAACAGTGATGTTGTATGAAGATGGTGTTCTCACTGGCACTGTGGGGGTGTCAGCAGCCTTCGCCAGTACTCAAAATCCCAGGGGTGACAGATGAAGACCAGCTCTGGCAAAACATTGACATGTGTTGAGCAAATCATCTCAGGCAGACATGTAATGGAGCCCCTTACAATGACACCACACACTAAGGCAATTATTGAAGTCCCTCATGTTCTGTGTGTATTGAGCCATCATCTTAGGTGAGGGTCAGATGCAGCTGAAAGGTATGGGCATACCCACGAGAGACAGTGTGTGTAAGCTCAAGTCACATGCCTGCATACAGTCCGGTGACTCATGTCCCTAGTCGTACACATCTGCAGGAAACATGATGCCATCATTATGTCACCTGATATTCCTTGAGTTGCAGCAATGTGTGGTATGGCATATCGTGTCAACCCATGCACAGCTAACTTTAATGTTTCCCATATGTAGCGTGGTAACACGGACATCAATGTGTCTCAAGATGTACTCACCTATGAATAATAGGTCTGCTTTTGTAATATGCCTCAGATGTGTGACTGGTGAGACCAGTGGTACATGCACTATTATGTGTACTGTGCTCTCCAGAGGTAGATTTTCTGAGGTGTCTGTTGTTTGAGAATGTGTCTGGTAAGGAGCTACACACATGCAGGTGTGTGTGTTGTGGGTGGTGCATGTTGGCAAAATGCTCATTGCCATATGTACTGACTGCTGTGTGAGGCACCATGCAATCAAGGTACAGTCACATTTGTCACACTTTGTGTTTGTCTGGTATATGAGTAAAGGGGTGGGTACACTTTCCACATGTCATCAGCAGTCATTGATACTGGCATTTGCAATATAGTCATGTTTGTGTGTATGTCACAGCATGCCACGGTTAAGCAGTGTCATGACAGATGGTGAAATGTAACATGTTGCCTATATGTAGGTCTCCTAAGGTAACACAGCACCTGACAGTGTGCCATGCAATATTTTTCAGCCATGTGGACCTTGGATTGACCATAATCCTATCATTAAGCATGGTCATAATATCATACCTACAGATGTGACACTCTGCAAGTCCTGCAAAGTCAGGGTCATGCTGCCACACCCACGGGGTTGAAAGCTTGAAACACAGTGTTTGTAGGCACACTGTGCAGTGAAGATGTGCATGCCTGCGCATGCACAGAGGACTTGTTCAACTTTGCTGACATTATGTTGCCCTTGCAAGTGTTCAATGCCTGTCAAGCATCCACACAATAAACTGGTTGTTGCGTGACATAATGTGGGAACACAGAAGTGTTCCGGTTACATAACTGTATAGTATGGCATACCTAGGACGTGTAGCAGGTGGACACACTTTGGGCAAAGGTGGCCAGTTATCTGCAGTAGGCCTCACAACCATGTCATGCAGATTTCCACCATTACTCTGTTGAAGTTCAGGATGCATGAAGTGCTGTGAAAGTGTCACCTAAGGTGGATCACCACTGCAGTGCTGCTTGTTTCAGCAAGTCTGGACATTGCACATTATATTATGATGCTGCAGCTTTGCTCCTAATCACCATCTGGTCAGTTCACTAGTGATGTATCACCGACCCTGGTACAGAAGGCATACTACATGCAAAAACCAACTGATTGCTCGGGTTTGCTAATCAGTGCATCTACTTAGAGGAGGGTTTGTGAAGCCTACAGAGCCATGATGTGGGACAACCATATGGCTGAACAAACAGGCTGAGTTGTGCTACTCATCATGAGCTTCATAGTAACATTTTGTGTGTTATGACTGAAAAAGTATTGGAGCATAGTATCCCATGACAAAGTGGTTGTGGTGAGACCAGCAGTAGTAGTAGACAGACAGCAATTCAGGGGACTCCCCTGCTTTTCGCATTCTTCTCAAGGTAATTGTGTCCTTGCAGTACACACCACGTGAGTAGTGTCCAGCTGCAGAATACCTGTGTAAAACCTATCACCTTACCTTCCCAGGGTATACATATTACGCTTCCCTCCATTGTTTGTCTGTGCTCTGTATAGACACCTTGGATGACTCTTTTCTTGGAACATGATGGAAGTAACTGCAATATTTAGTTGCACAGAGGAAACTAGTATGCAGTGTCCCCAGATCTGTCAGTTGCCTGATATGTAAAGCCATGAAAGGAGTTACCATGGATGTGATCAGTAACAATGTTGTACACCTACTGACACTGGGCCATACACAGTTTGTTTTGCTCAAGGGCAGATCATGCCTACTTACTGTAACTGGTGGACCTCATTGAGTTTTACAGTATGCAATGGATAATGGGAATATGACTCACTCCACGTACCATGGCTTGACAAGGTGTTTGACAATATTAGGCCAACAGGCCTTGTTGGAAACTGCGTAGGTTATTTATAGAGTGTTATGTCAACTGGTGGATAACCAAGTGTCTGATGGTCATAATGTGGGAAGATAGCATTAGGTAGACCTACACTACACTACAGTGATGCCAGTCAACAGTGGACTTCCCTTAGACATCATTAATAGAGTACCTCTTGTTACCATTGTCTTCTCTGCAGTCATGGCCACTGTCAGTGACCTCTGTCTTAGCAGGTGATTGCATGTTAGGAGGTTTCGCTGAATCCCACACAGAACCAACATTTATCCAGAATGGCCTGGGACACATTTGGTTGTTGTCAGAGCCACTGACAAATAGTAAATGCTAAGGACCACACAATACTATCCATTTGGAAGTGATCCACCCTGGAAAATATAGTAGTGTCCGCACATCGCACACAGTTGTACCAATACCCATGAACTTATGGACACAGAGAGTAATGTAGCCTTTGACTTTCACTGGTTGGTAAGATACGAGGATACGTTCAGTTTTTTATGACCTATGCAGAAAGCTATGGCATGTAAATCCCAGACTGTCTTTGTCATACCATATTTGGCACTCATCACACCTGTCATTGAGTGCAGTGGCACCTTTGCTATGTTACGACACAGGCATATCTTACAACTGTAGCAGCCACACAGGTTCCATGGTAAACCGATGCACATTGCAGATAACCTGTCTGATGCAGTCCATGTCAGGAGCGTACATGTGTAGTCTGTCTCCTATATGCTTTAGCAGGGATGTGTATGGCTGCCATATAGGGAGGTGTCACATCCCAGTGTATACCTCCTGCTTATCCAAGACAGAACTAACACATGTGTTACTTGTTCTACACACCTACACCGTCACTGTGGTATAAATAGTACATGCTGGAGAGACAGGTATGTAGCGCAGACAGTAAACCCTATATGTTACAGGCACCCGTGCTTGTGAAGCACACATTTGGTGTAATGCACATCATGTGCAAGTTATACAATGGGATGCAGAACAAGACAATTATAACTGGTCTAGGACAAATGTCTGTAATGGGCACAGGAAATTTGTAGATGGGTCATCTCCATCACCACAGCTTGTAGATGTGTTGGGTCCAGAAACCGTGGTGACACTTATCAAGGGTATCCAAAAAGACGAATAGAATAAGAAAAACTCACTTTAATAAAACAACAAAGCTTTCGGGGATAACCCTTCTTCAGTGTTAGTCAAAATTGAAAAAAAAAAAGAAAAAGTGATTTTTTCTTATTCTATTCGTCTTTTTGGATATTTTGCTTTTGGAAAAGAGAAGACTAAGAACTTCAGGTTGAAGTTTTGTTTTAAGACACTTATCAAGGGTATCAGACCGTGTCATAGATGAGGAATGCATGAGTAGGCTGGGTGATGCCATTGTCTTTGCTAGCCTGTTATACACACATGATTCTTTGGAGCCATGCACCTAGGCCACTGTACCTTGCTGGAGACATATGTCTTCTGTGCTGACGTTCCATCCTGTGCTATGATGTCTATGGGCTTATTGCTGCTTTGTATCCATAGGTGTCCCCTACGGACACATGCAACTGAACCATAAACAGGTTCATGACGCACCTTTCATTGTGTAAGTATACAGCCATTACATCATACAACATAAGGTACACAAAATGATGTGGCTTACTCATTACAAATGTCAGCATACGGTATCTGTCAATGATCAGTACAAGTGGCACGGCAAAGGAACACTTCATTACACACTTACATATTAATTCATATAGTCACCCTGTGCATCAGACACATAGCTTCAGTTCCCTCTGTCGATGATGAGGATGACAGGGATGTGGCAAAGGTATCACCACTTGCATAGGGTATTGTGTGGGGGTGCAGGAGGCCTAGGGCCTGAGCTGACCCAGTAGGTAGAAAGCATGTGTGTCACGAAGGGAAACAGGCAAGATGAACCATGGAAATGTGCCGTGTGTGTGTGTGTCTGTAGGTGACTGATTTTGACGGTTGTGTTTAAGTATGTGGGTGAATACAGTCAAGCTCAGTGCTAGCCCTGCATGTGTGCATGTTGGACAGCTGTGAACTGTGCATAGTAGAGCTGACAGTTCATTGTCACCACCCCCAAACATGTGAATTGGCTCTGCCAACAGTTGCACTGGCACCTCCATTGTCAAGGTCAGAAGCAGTGCTAGTACCTAACAGTAACTGCTGTCTGCTGGGACCATGTTCTCCACGGGAATGCCCAGGACCATGATCCCATGGCCTGCCGCATCTTGGTGTGGACAGCACACTCCCCTCTGGAGCACTGAATGTACTGCCACTATGGAAGTATGATTGGGCATGGCCACATGGACTCTCACCAGATGTAGTTGCTGACTTATGTCCACAGGTACGACCCTCAACTCTAGCTAGACGTTCCATCATAGACAATGTGCGTTCCAAGACAGATATTCTGCGATCTGTCTCAGACTACCTTCTTTCCACTGCATCAGTGAACCGATCCAGGGTATCACCAGTGTGAAGGAGGCAGTCACAGATGTCAGACTGTGCTACATCCATAGCCCTGAGCATTCGCCTGGACTTCCTTTTGGAACGTGCTTGTGCCTCCATGATGGCCCGAAACATAAGCTGAGTGACCCATGATGAGACAGCTGTGACAGGTGGTGGAAGGACAGTAGGCCCCCTACAAGCACCCTTCTCAGTCTGCCTGTGTGGAACCTGTGGATCCTTGCCAGCTGTCTAGCTATGGCCGGTGTCTTTAGCCATAGTTGCCAAACTTTCCTGTTCAGTGTCCCACCCTGTGATTATTCAGTATCTGCGGCCTCCAGGGATTGCGTATGTGTAGACATAATGACTGTGTGCAATGATAATGAAGGCAGAAGAGGGATGTAACCCTCTGGGACAGATTCAGCCCCTGAAACCCCCACCTGTGCCTCAGTTTGGCCACCATTATCATCAGAGTCTAAAGAGAAGAGACATTGACATCAGGTTGTGTAGGGGACAGAGACCCCCCCCCCCGTCACTTGTGTTAAGAAAGGGAAAAGCAGTACATTAATACCTGCACTATTATGCTGTGCAGTACTGTGTTGCAATATATGTAAAGCTGTATACACTGTTGTCACTATTATAGACCTGTTTAACCCCCAATCTCATATGGTAGCACGAGGACATTACTTTTCCCACAAACATCTGTAGTTGCTTGTAAGTAAAAGCTATTTACACTGCAGTCTCATCAGTAACAGTGAGGTACACTATTGACATTTGTGAAGACTCTGCACAACTGACACATATGGCAATCTGTAATGTCCTGACAAAGCTGTTACATCTATCAGTGTGTTCACCCCTTCTGGCAGTCATGCCGACAGTACAGCAATCCAGCCATCAGGCCTGGGATGACATTTTAGGGAGTACATTGCAGTAAATCTACATGTGTAACAAAACAGTGTTATGCTTACCAAGAGCAGGACCACAGCCATGACTGATTCCTGAAGGACCTGTGGAAGGTTGCGGAGGAGGTCATGTAAACACCACTGTATGTTGCACTGTAAGAGGGGTAATACATCCGTATATCTCACATTTACAGTAGTTACTTTGTTAATTGATATGCTGGTCACAATCTGAGCATGATATTCAAACTGCAGTTAACCCCCCCCAGAGAGCAAACATCTGACATCCATGTAAATGTATCTACACCCTGAAACAGTGAATGCTACAGTATTCCAGTGCTGATCAAATGAAGCCTACCTGGATGCTCCTCTGCTCTGGAAACTGTGGCACCCACATACACGATGTATGGTGTGATGGATGTCTGGGAGCTGTTGTGTATTCCTAGGTTCACCAGGAATTCCTCTGTTGCTGAGAGTGGTTGTTCTGCTGCAGGCCCTCCACTGGTGACACCATGATCCCTGGCCATGTCTACTGCTCTACTGCATGCAGCAGTATTCATATCTGTGGCCCAGTGTCGAAACTGCTCATATGTCCTGTTTTGGTGACCTATGGAGTTCACATCACAGACATCGTCAGCCCACAGTGCTGCCTGCTGTTCCCTGTTGTGTCTCCCCTGCACAGCAGAAGTTCATGCTGTTGACGGAGGCCTTCTAGGATGATATCATTCTCAGCATCCGTAAAAAAGGGGACGTCATCTGCAATACAGGTTTCCTAAAAGACAACAAAATGAGAACACCTATCAGGATCACATACATGGAAGAACACTTGGCTGGCATTATCCACTGCTTGATCACACCTGTCATATTCCACAGTGTGCAAACATGCAAACCATGTGGATACAACTCAGATACTAGCAACAGTCAGCTTTTTCTGCGTGTGCCATAACAGATACTGCTGTATGATCACACACCCAACAAAGGAGTCTATTGTAGTGTGTCCCCTAGGGCAACCCCTCCCCCCTGTAATATGTCAAAACAACAGTGCCAAACAAATAGCAGTGTGGTGATACAGGGACATTTTCACGAGACCAGTATGCCACATTAACAAAAAAACATTCAACCCTTGATGGCACTGTACATCCTCTGTATGTGTAACAAATCTGAAGATCAAGGACATGTCATCATTACAGTTCTAAGAAAGGCTTAATGCTGTAATTCCCATTCCCCCTATGTATATTCACACATATGCATCATTATGTAAACAAAAAGCTTATATACCTGATAGAGTACAATACTCCTCTGTTGATATGTGCAAGTATATAAAGTGCTTGGCAACGCGGTTGCTGTCTGAAGAAAGTCTCATGCAGACTGGTTCCCCTAACCATCTGTTTGCCTTTTTAACGTGGTCCTCATTACCAGGTGATTGGCTCTTAACTGATCTGTGGTTCTGAGCTGCTAATTGCAGCCAACACAGCTGATTTGCAGTATAATCAGCCAATGACATGCAACCACTGAACAAGATGTAAGGCCTTAATGTAGATTAGAAGCCCTTTCTGATATGTTGTGCTGGAAATTCCTGGGGTCAGGATACTACGTCATCACAGAGAGCATGTCTGTAGCAGCTATTTTTACATATGGATGTGTGTGCTATACGCTGCAGCCGATGCTGCAAGCAGTAGGCTTAGGCAGGCAGTGTGAACACTTTGGAGGACAAGAAGTTGTAAGAGTAACTTTGGGAGTTGACCCAGCCTTGTTGTAGAGGCAGGGGAAGACTGAGGGTACCCATTCCACTGCAGATTAAGGCTTGTGTTTAAGGTAAGTATGTTAGGCAACGGTACCACTAACGGAGTACTAGGCAACTTTTTTGTTGTGTCCTTGAGCAACATAGGGGTAATTATACCATTGTGTCAATTATTTGTGCAACTGTCAGGTCATGTGTTACATTATGGTAGTCATGTGGAATGTGTGTGCTTGCAGTGCTTGTTACTAACAGGACCTCCATATGTGCAGCTGTGCTAATCTGTAATATCATTATGAAATGATTGTATGGTGCACCTCTGATATTAGTGGGCTTCATTTGCATTACCTAAGTTAAAAATCCTCTGTGAATGCATATTAATACATGACCTGACACTTTATGCATTTATAGTATTGATATAGGGATATGTCAGTTGTGTTCCTGTCTGCAGGGCTGTGACTTTCATCAGTGATAAGCAGACATTTCATTTAAAATACATTGTATGGATAAAGAGTGCATGACTCAGTCATTCAATGATGGCTTCACAATAATGTAATTTAAATACTATACACCACTGGATTTGAACCCAGGACTGTACGTGGCAAAAGTTACTGTTTGCAAAGCATTTAACAGACTAAGCTGCTGAGTCACTGTTACAGTATATGTATTTGTGATGGTATAAGTGCACATACACAGTCTGTGACATGCCTCCATTATCTCCAATATTATGTACCTGGCTGTATAGGGATGTATTTCTCCACCAGAGTCCCAGTTGAGCATGTATTTTGCCATTAATGTTGTAGCAGACGTACTTGTACATGTTGCTGTTAAAAGCACCCGTTTACTTGTTATTAGAGACCTCACTTACATCCATTAGTGTTTGTCTGGCTTTCTAGTGGTGTACTCCTGTACCAGACTGGAAGTTACACTCCCAGTTTTTCCATTACTTTTTCAGCAAGTTTGCATGATCCAGTTTGATGCACAGCTGTGCTTACACACATTTAATTATGGTAACTTACAATTACTATGTTTGGCTTAAGCCACCTGTTTTAATTAGCTGTATGGCGTGGCAGGTTAATGCAGTGATCTGCAGGTGCGATGGTCTCCTGTTCGAAATAACAGACAGTTTATTTTGTACATGTTTATTATCATTTAAAGTTTATATAACAATATAGCTCCATTTAGCTGAGCTTAGCAGTGCTGTGTGACGTGCTGCGTCATGCAAAAAATCTTTAAAGAAAAGAAAAAAGGGGAGAGAGGACAGTGGTGAAATGGGGTGCAAGCAGGGAGAAAAACATAGTAAAAGGCAGGTAGGTATGTGCAGGAAGGGTGCAGGGAAGAACCATAGCTATCCATTTCTTGTAAAGCAACAGCTGTGCACTTAGACATAATTTGTAAATTAATTTGGACTGTCACCCCCAGAGAGAGGGGTGAGGACAACATAACTGCATTGTCAAGCCAAGTGGACCAGATTATGTGTGTCGATTGGACACGTGTGCGAAATGGACAGCTATGTATGGGATGATTTTTGGGACAGGTGTCCATCTTTTTTTAAGTTGAGAGTGGAATGTTGGGTAAGGGACATAGGTACGTGGTGGGGATGTAAGTTGGGAAGGTGAGGAAGTTTTTGCAAACAGACAAGACAGCAGACAGGGGTGGTGTGTAACACAAGGGGGGAGGTGAACACCTTGGATGGGAAGGGTGTTGTGGAATCCCAGTCTCAAGTACCTCCGCAAGGTAGCAGCGTGACTCAAGTCCCCACCCATGAGAATGTCGGCACTGCTCCTTCTGAGCCGGGGATGGCAGTGGTGGAGGCTGGGCTTGAGTCTGCCCCACCAGGGTGGCCAGCATGGTCTCCATCAGGCATAGGCGGTGTCCAAAACCATGGTACACAATCCTGCACACCAAACTTGTCAGTTCATCGCAAGTGAAACCACCACCTCCACCACCACTACCGGAGGGAGGACGAGCCCCATCCTGAGGGGGTGGAACTACGTGATGCCACAGGTAGTGCAGGGGCTGCAGAGGGGGCACCACCAGGCTGGATCCCACATGTGCTGGGCATGTGCTGGGCCCAGATGCCACGGCTGGAGGAGGCAATGTCGGTGGATCACCTAGAGCCGGCCTACATCGACACGCTCTTGTAAATAAGATATAAAGATAAGTTAAGGTTAGTAATAACCAAACCAGTATTGGTATTAACATAATGGAATATAATATTGATTTATCCAAACACATATTAATTGATATTATGTGGAACACAACATTAAATAACATAACAGTAAGTATGTTAACAGCAAACCAGAATGAAATAATCCATAACATCAACAGAACAGTCAGTTTGAGAATATATTTAATAATAATAATAATAATAATAATAATAATAATAAATATCATTAATAAATAAAACAAGGGGTGGGGAGAGAGAGAAAAACATACCATTAGTGAAGTTGCAGATGGTATTAATGCACAGACTGCTAATACATTCGTCTACAGGTGTGACTACAGTGGCTCAAAATCTTCTATAGATGATGTAACATGTACATACCTCTCAGACTGTTACCATGGGACAGTATGGGCAAAGTACTAACAAATGCAGGTACACAACTACATGGAATTGTTTCATATAATGTGCACGTACATAACTACCAAGATGTTGTGTAAATGAACATACAACGCATTCCAGGTAATCATTTATCTGCTAATCATGGACCAGACAGATTGGGCATTTGTCATTACATTACGAAAAATTGTGACACTTGAGAGGTATGTTTGTTTACGTTAAGTAGACTAGACAGCTATCATGTCATGGTTGGCAGGCATGGAAGTAGAACTCAAAACCTGTGACTGCAGGAGATGTGCACATTATGTAACAATTGACTGCAGTGACATTAGAACAGACATGCAATGAATGCATCACTTCTGGACTTATTTTAACATAATCTTATGAAACCACAATCCTGCTTTACACTTTATTGTTATTGCTCCTTAGAATCTGTGAAGTGCACACATGATATCTACCCAGAACGTGGGCTACCTTACCCATATACCTTGTAACTGGAGTGGGAGGAATAGAGAGAGCATTATGTGAGTGAAAGTGGGCTGCAGACAGGCTTGAACCATACTCTGGGTTGTGCAATACATTTATCAGGGAATTACTTTTGCATCATTTATTTATTTCAGATTTACAGTTGACTGCAGCAGTATTAGAAGAGACATGTAATAAATACAGCACTACTGCACTTATTACAACACATTAGTTATCAAACCACAATCCTACTTTACATCCTATTGTTTATTGTTATTGGTATTCTTTATTGATTACTACACTGCAATTAGAAAATATCTCTACTTACCATACTCATGGTGCATCCTGGTCAGATGTATATAGGTATGTATGCAGATGTGTGTATATAAGTTTCCATGGGTCTACCTGACATTGCCAACAGTCCAGAATGCCAACAACCATATGGCCGACACCATATGATCGACATTCGGAATGCTGACAATGTGGAACCAGCATCTCACTACAGTGTGAATGGAAAGATTTCCATTCCTGCACTGTAGTGTGATCTCGGACGTGGTATATTAAAGTTACGGGGAGTGGGGGGGGGGCAGTTGAAAGGGAATTTTATGTTCCTTTTTGTATGGTTTTATTCCATTGTCGGTGATGTGGTGTCGGCCGTGTCGGTGCTGTGCGCTTTTGGTCTTTAAAGGTAGATCCGTTTCCACTTGGTATACATTACAATGACAGTTTTATAAAATATTTTGTGACTATGTTTGATCAGTGGGATTTGGAGGTGCTACAAAAGACTGTTCAACATACAGAAATGTTACAAAATTCACTTAAGGTAGAGAGAGAACAGCTTAATCAAAAGATTGTAACAGACCTTGTATTTGAACAATGCAAGGAATTCTGTGGGAGGATCCTTGATGAGGTAGAAAAAAGAATTAATGCCATTTTTCAAAAAAAGAAGCATAAGTTGCACAGGGATTTAGAACAATATAGAACCAATACTGCATACCCACTTTTTCACACCTCACCTCAGTTTTCAGGCAAAATTTTGGGACTGAGGAATTGGAGAGAAATGGGGAGGAACAAGTAGCTGAGTTTTCCCCCAAGTTTTTCACCCCCTCAGACACTCAGAAAGATTAGCGAGCAGGAAGTTAGAGAAGGAGAATCAGTACCCCAATTGCACCATCAGTAAGAACAGGTATTAACTGAGGACAGAGGGTCCATTTTACACACTTATTAGGGATACAAGCTATGTAACTATAGTTATAGAACTATTACCAGAGAATTATTCACATTTTTTGAAAGGTTTTAAATTTGTACCCAAAGGGAAAGTGGATATAGCAGATATTTTATTGGAAACCAAGTTGTACATTAGAAAATTGAGTCTAACTCTCTCCTTTTCAGAATGGGGGGGGGGGGCACTTAGATGGGAATAGGGTACACGGTACAGGTCCTC
Source organism: Protopterus annectens (assembly GCF_019279795.1). NCBI lineage: Eukaryota > Metazoa > Chordata > Ceratodontiformes > Protopteridae > Protopterus > Protopterus annectens. The sequence continues at coordinate 832,499,232 of NC_056727.1, read as the reverse complement.
TTAGAAGGAAGAGTACCTTCATCCCGCCCCTTCACCCTCTACTATCAGCATTTGATAAAGTTATTACTGAGGACATATATAATTTATGTGGAAGTAACAATATAAATTTTAAGAACCTCACTAAAAATGAGAGTATGTTATTGAAACAACAGAGAAGATCCTACTGTACGCATTATGGCTCCTGATAAAGGTGGGGGTATGGTTATCTTCAGTTCTGAAGATTATTCCAACCTTATGAGTAACATTCTGTTTGATTAAAAGACCTACACTCGGGTATCCAAAAATCACATCAATATTCGTTATAGTAGGATTGATTCCTTTTTGGAAGAATATGTTACCAGCCAACCTATCAGTGTGGATACTTGCACTTTTCTATTTTCCAGTCATCCTATTGTACCGTCTATTTTTGGAATCCCTAAAGTCCATAAAAGCATACTGGCACCCCCGTTCAGACCCATAGTCTCAGCTAATGGGTCTAAAACTCACACTTTGGCAGTATATGTAGATCAGCAGGTTAAACACGTAGTGGAAAATGCTCAGCATTTAGTGAAAGATTTGTGGGATTGTTTAGGACATCGTAAAAAAGAGGTTAGGTCTAGGGTTTGATATTCCTCACTGTAGATGTGAATGGATCTCTTCACTAGTATACCAAAAGAGGAAGGTTTAGATGTATTTGAGGAAACCCTTTTTTCTTGTTCCAGGCTGGGGCATGAACAAAGCTCCTTTATATGTGAGTTAATGGCCCTGATTTTAGAAAACAACTTTATACATTTTGAAGGGCAGTACTTTCAGCAAATCAAATGGGTGGCAATGGGGGCAGCCTGTGCCCCCCCCTCCCCCCGTCTATGGAAATATTGTACTGTTGGGGTGGGAAAGAAAAGTCATTTCTCATAGCGAGTTCTGGTGTAATCTAGATCTATATGTGCGATTTTTGGACAACATATATTATGGAAAGGAGGAAGATAGAGGGTGGATGATTTTGTAAGATTTCTGAATCAGAGTACTTGTTTTTTTTTAATTTACCTACAAATGTGAAGACAAAGTAATTGATTATTTGGACATCAAAATCTCACACACTGACAAAGGGTTTGAATCCAATGTATATCAAAAAATACATTCTGCAATTCCTGCTTAAACTTTTCTAGTAATCATCCATTAAGTCAGAAGAAAAGTTTGGTAAAAGGGCAAGCTATTAGAGTAGCAAGGATGACCTCACAATATGAAGATCTTATGTATGCATTGTCCAAGGTAGCGGACATGTTTTATGAATGGGGCTATTTTAGAAAGTTAGTAAAAGATATTGTGGATGATGTACATAGAAAATGGGGGGGTTGTTACATCCCACTCTTTGGTAAATGACTGGCTGTTGAGGACAAGTCATTAATTTGAATAATAACTATGGTAAGAATTATGAGAAGGCATGTGTTGTCTCTCTCAACCATTTATCCAGGAAGGTTAAGGATATCATAAGTAGGAATTGGAATATATTCAGAGTTGACCTTAGAGTAAGTTGCATCCTAGGTGAGAAACCATTATTTATTATGAAAACTAGTGTAAATTTAAAGAGGTTGCTGGAAGGTGGAAACATTAATGTTTCGAGTAATGGAGGGGGCACGAGACCTTGAGTCATTTAGTCAATGTGGGTATATAAACAAAAATGCAGAGATTACACTGGACAGTAAAATGTTGAACAAAATGGTTTTTAAAAAGGGAAATTGTGCATCTAGTAAAGTAGTATATTTGGCAAATAGTTACACCTGCACAGCGTTCTATGTTGGGAAGACTGAGCATGCACTTTAGAAGCAGAATATATGAACACCTGTATCATCCTAAACACAAAAAAGAGACTAATGCTTTACAAAAGCATTCCTTGACCTGTAAAGATTTCAAAAAGTTTACAATGTTAAGTTGTCAATCTCGCCTTCATTCTTGCTTGATGGGTTTGGAGCCGATCCTCGGCTCTGACTCGGCACTTGCTAAGCTCGAGAGTCACTTTTACCAGCTCGAGGCAGCCCCATATCCCATTATGCAAGGCGGTAAATACCCAGATCTCGTTTGCCGCTTCGCTGATGAGGTCCTCCTTTTACCAGCTCCTGGTAAGTGATTTATACACTACTGCTTTTGCCCCTTTTTCAGTTTAAAGTTAATTTTAAACTTAAATTTAATAGTTTTAGACTAGTTTTAGTCTTTTTCTGACTAGAATTCCCTCTCTCCTTTGAAGTTTTTAGTCAGGCCTTCTCCCATCCCATCCCCCCCCTTGTTAGGGTGTGTGTGTGTGTGTGAGAGAATAGTTTTTCTCATTTTTGGGATAATAATATTTCTTGGACAGGTGTTGTGTGTGTGTGTGTGTGTGTGCTTTTTACACCATGTCTAAGGAAAGGGTCTCCGGCTTTAAGAAGTGTGACTCGTGCTGTCAGAAGATGTCTCTGACAGACGGTCACACTTCTTGCCTATACTGCCTGGGACCTCTCCACCTGCAGGACTCCTGTGCGATTTGTCATTCTTTCAGCCAGAGAGTCCTGCAGGAAAGGAGAAACAAGCTGATTTTGAGGGGCCTACTTAAACCGGAGGGCTCTCCGGCTAAGTCGGCTCCAACCAAGGCTTCCAAGTCTTCCAAGGCCCAGGCTTCTGTGTCCAAGCCTGCGGCCTCGGCTCCGACTCTTTCAGAGTCGAGATCGGCTCCGGCTGGAGCCGATCCTGGTTTGCACAAACCTTCGGCACCGATGGCTATCGGTGCCGATTCTGGTTTGGTCACTTCGGTGTCGGCGCCGATCGGTTCCGATCACCATGTGGCTCAGGCTTCGGTGTCGGCTCCGACACCCTTACTTTTATGTCTGTATCGGCTCCGGCCGGAGCCGATGCATCGAAACTTTCTGTCGGTGCCGATAAGTCGTCGGCTCCGACAGTTTCCATAGTTTCTTCGGCTCCGATGGTTCCTTCGAAGAAGAGGTCCAGGTCCCCTTCCTTGGAGCCGATACTTTTGGCTCCGGCATCTCCTCTCCTCTCGGAACGGAGCCATCGGAGCCGATCATCCAGGTCATCCAGGCTTTCTGACCATGATTTAGAGAGGGTGGTCAGTAGATTGTTAAAATCACAGGCACTGGCCCAAATGCTACATAGTCCGTCTCAACAGACGACTATTAGTCCACACCCCATTGTAGTTCCTCCTTCGACTCTACCCCAGAGTTTGGAGTTGGAGTCTTTGGGAATGGTTTCTGCTAGGGCTGAGGGACAGATACCCCCTCCTTCTGCTCCTTCAGCCTCTACTCTTATTTCCTCTTCGAGACCTTCCTTAGAGTGATTCGGTGGTCGGGCTGCCCTGGTCTCCTCCGAGGGGTGAGTGGCATCGGACCCTTGTCCGACCCCACTCTTCCCCTTGGAGCCTCGGCCTTGGTGAGCTCGGCTCCGACATCTGCCTCGGAGCCTTCCCTTTCGGTGGGTCCTGGAGTTCCTGGTTCTTCGGAACGGGTTCTCTCGGACCTCCCTGGGAGGGAGCCGAGGTGATGAAGAGTGTGCTGGCCACTGGACTCAGCCAGCAGTCTGTTCCCTTAGCTCCTCCCTCTATGGTGCCTGTCGATATCTCTGCCACTTCTCTTGCTCCCGGACCCAGAGATCCTCCGCCTCAGGTTTCCCCACTGGGAATATCCCCCTCTTCCGAGGATTCTCCTGATCAGTCAGGGATCCTCCGCGAAAGAGGACCTGTAAGAGGAAACACGTAGACTCCCCGAGTCTATCACTTCAGATACTGACTTAGATGAGTCAGAGGGATCCCCAAGATCCCCCTCTGAGGATGTCTCCTTTTCAGACATCCTAGAACTCCTTAGACAGAGGGGAAACTGGCCCACCAATAATCCCTCTGAGGATGAGTCGGTATACCTGGAGGCGTTTGGATCTCGGCCCTCCACCTCCTGGGTGTCTCCGCCTTCGACCCCTTATGCAGGTTATTGCTCGAAAGGCGTGGACTGCTCCTGACTCTGTAGAGCCAGTCCCTAGGAGGCCTTCTAAATTTATTACTGCCCCGTCGGACAAGCAATTCCTCACGAAAGGTGTCCCTGCTGATGCCATGGTGGTGGCGGCTGCCACTAAGAAGGAACGTGCAGATCCTTCCGTACCCGTCCATCCTCCTAATAAGGACTCTAGGACCATGGATAGGTATGGTAAGTGGATGTTCTCTTCAGCGACCTTTGCTATGCGTTCGCTGAACTACCTATGTCACTTCACCAGACTCCAGAGGGATATCCTTAAGGAGCTAGGTGAAGTAGTACAGGATCCTACAGCTGCAGGGGCTCAAGAAAAAATTGCTTCGCAGCTAGGAACCCTTAATTCTATTGCTAACTCCTCCATGCGACTGATATCATATGCTGCAGATGGAGCGAGTAGGGCCGCAGGTACAGGTGTGGCTCTTAGACGCCAAACCTGGATGCGGCTCTGTAATTTTGCAGATCCCTTTAAGGCGTCCTTCACAAACTCTCCCTTTGATGGCTCAGCTTTGTTTGGTCCTCAAGTGAAGGAAACGTTGACCAGGTGTGAGCAGGACGGCAAGACTCTTTCTGCCGTAGGGGTCCGTTTTTCCACCCCTTCTAGACCTTACCCCAAAGGACAGAAGGGTGGCAAAATGTGGTTCCGCAAATCCCAAGGAGTCACGCCGGATTCACGTGGTCAGTTTACCCCTAGAGGCAGAGGGGGTAACAATAACAGACGCCGCTCTAGAGGCAGAGGGGGTCCACAAAACCAGGGAAGCAGAGAGCCTCTCTCTGACAAGCCCTTTCAGCATCCCTGAGATGTTGCCCGGCTGTCCATCCTTGGAGGCAGTCGGGGGAAGACTATCGCTGTACCCAGAAGCCTGGCATTCCCTCACTCAAGACAGATGGGTACAGTCGATCATATCCGAGGGTTACAAAATTCCTTTCGAGGAAAGTCCTTTCTATCACTCAAATTCCCTTCCAGATGTACCACCCGGTCTAAGGGAAATTGCAGAGTTAGAAGTCTTAAAACTTCTGCAAAAAAGAGCCATTCAGCCAGTTACAACAGATCATTCAGAGCCCGGAATCTACTCAAGGTTCTTTTGGTCCCCAAAAAGACGGGAGACTGGAGACCAATATTGGATCTCAGCAGACTCAACAAGTCTGTGAGGAAGACAAGATTCCGAATGGTCACTCTTCAGTCAATTCTGCCCTTCTTACAGAAGGACAACTGGATGTGCTCAATAGATCTTCAGGATGCGTACTATCACATAAAAATTCACAGACGCTCCAGGAGATTTCTCCGCTTTCGGCTGGGGTCCAGTCATTTCCAGTTCAGAGCCCTGCCCTTTGGTCTCACTACAGCCCCCAGAGTGTTCACCAAATGTATGGCAGTGGTAATGGCTCACCTGAGACGTCAAGGATTCCAGGTGTTTCCGTATCTCGACGACTGGCTCCTTTCAGCCACCACCAGGCATCAGCTTCTTCAAGCCAGGGATTATACAATAAATCTTTGCTCTCAATTGGGCATCTCGATCAACTCAGGAAAATCCTCCTTATTGCCCTGCCAGTCTATTACTTTCATAGGCGCAAACTTAGACACTGTTCGGATGTCAGCTACCCTTACAGATCAAAGAATCTCAGACATTCAAAGTCACGTCAGGATCATTCTAGCCAGCAAGAAGGTACAGGCCAGAATGGTTCTAAAGGTGTTGGGCCTCATGGCTGCGGCCATTACCCTTCTTCCCCTGGCTCGCTTCCATATGCGCCTTCTTCAGTGGATGTTGTTCACTCAGTGGTCTTACCAACAACTTTCGATGTGTCACCAGATACTGGTGACATCGATATGCAAGAATCATCTTGCTTGGTGGATTACTTCTCCCCAGATTCACCAAGGCAGACCCTTTGTACCCCCATCCCCGGTAGCCACTGTCACTACGGATGCCTCCCTGATCAGGTGGGGGGGCATTATCAGGGCAGGATGGTTCATGGGACGTGGCAACCTTTCGAATACCACCTGCACATAAATGTCCTAGAGATGAGAGCAGTGCTTTTAACGTTGCAAGCCCTCAACGACTTTCTTCCCTTGGGGACAATTGCAGTCCACACAGACAACATGTCTGTAGTGTGGTATATCAACAAACAGGGCGGAACCAAGTCCTACCCCTTGTGTCGAGAAGCTCAGACTTTGGCAATGGGCGATCTCCTCTCATCGGTTTCTGGTAGCAATGCATATCCCTGGGAAAACCAACATTTTAGCGGACAGATTGAGCAGAGCTATTCTCATGCCTCACGAGTGGTCTCTCAAACAATCTATAGTGGAAGAGATTTTTCTGGAATGGGGTCGCCCATGTTGCGATCTTTTTGCTACTCCCCAAAACAGCAAATGCCCAGATTTCTTCTCTCTCTTCCCACTGCCAGGCCATCCCCCCAGAGACGCTCTGACCCAGGATTGGCCCCAGGGACTTCTTTATGCCTTTCCTCCCTTTCCTCTGATCCCTCAAGTTATCCAGAAAGCAACCGTTTTGAGAGCCAGAATGATTCTCATTGCTCCTTATTGGCCTCGACAAATTTGGTTTCCGTTCCTCCATCGTCACCTTTTGGTGCAGCCGTGGCATCTGGACCCAGTGCCAGATCTTCTGATTCACCAATCCGGTCAGCTGCACAGGTCTATCCCTTCTCTCAACCTCACAGCATGGTTGCTCCACTTCCTTCCTTAGCCAGGCTTCCTGTGATCTCTAACCCTGTTAGAGACATCATAGTAGCTTCCTTAAAATCCTCCACTAGGAGGATTTATACTAGCAAATGGAAACGTTTTTCTTATTGGGCTAAAGCCAAAAATATTGATCCCTTCACTGCTCCAGTACAAGCAGTTTTGGATTTCTTAGCGGAGATTTTTCACACGGGCTCCTCTTCCTCCACAGTCAAAGTTCAATTGGCCGCTATCTCGAACTTTCATGTCGGGTTCGCAGATCACAACATTATGTCCCACAGGCTTTGTAGAGCCTTCTTGAAAGGAATCTTCCTCCTGAAACCTCCAGTTAGGAGTCCTCCTCCTCAATGGGACCTAAATTTAGTGCTGACATCCTTGATTCTTCCTCCCTTCGAGCCAGCTGTTTCTTGTTCCCTGAAATTTCTTTCATGGAAAACTTTATTCCTGGTTGCTATTACTTCTGCTAGGAGGGTGTCTGAACTTCATGCTCTATCTGTTCGCCCCCCCTATTTGGTCTTCCACAAAGACAGGGTATCATTGAGAACTAATCCAACCTTTTTGCCTAAGGTCGCCTCAAAGACTAATTTGAATCAGGCTATTGATCTCCCTGTATTTTTTCCAAACTATGCAAACAGATCGGAACAAAATTGCATTATCTTGATGTCCACCGCCAACTCAGATATTATTTGGACAGAACAAAACAATTCAGGAAATCCGATCAACTCTTTGTTTCCTATGCTGATAACAAGAAAGGCCTTCCTGTCTCAAAAGTGACCTTGTCTAGATGGCTTTCTTCCGTCATCTCTGAAATTTATCAGCTCAAGGGAAAACAGCTGTGCTCGAAACCTAAAGCACATTCAACCAGAAGCTTAGCCACTTCCACAGCTTTTCAAGCTAGACTTCCTTTAGACACTATTTGTGCAGCAGCCACTTGGGCCCCTCCTCATACATTTGTTTCCCATTACAAATTGGATTTGGTCTCCAGGGATAGAGCCAGTTTTGGCTCTACAGTTCTCAAGAGTCTGTTCCATTGAGCCACCTAGGATAGAGGTGCTAGGGACGCGGTCCCATCAAGCAAGAATGAAGGCGAGATTGACAACTTAACATTGAGAAGTTATGTACCTACCATAACGTTCCATGTTAGTTGTCTTCTCGCCTTCTTTCTTGCGACCCTTCCTCCTTCCCCCAGGCCTGGACAGACCTTCTCTACAAGGAATTATGCTTCTGAAGTCCATACAAGGCTGGTCCTCCAACCATCCTTCAGGTTTTTTTCTCTCCTTCTTTCTTCCTTTGGGAAGTTATCATGCTAGGTGCTATTGCCTTTTGTTATCAAACGAGATCTGGGTACTTACCGCCTTGCATCATGGGATATGGGGCTGCCTCGAGCTGGTAAAAGTGACTCTCGAGCTTAGCAAGTGCCGAGTCAGAGCCGAGGATCGGCTCCGAACCCATCAAGCAAGAAAGAAGGCGAGAGAAGACAACTAACATGGAACGTTATGGTAGGTACATAACTTCTCATTTTGTATCTTGGAACAGATAATGATCAATCCCAATGTTTTTTGGTTTGTTTTATGATCATAATATTTTATTAATTTTTTTTAATTTTGTATAAAATGGTAGGGAACTATGTGACATGTACAAACTGTACTTCATTGGGTATGTATTAATCAATTGTAGTGGTAGTTTTGCTACTTAAGTATGTATGGAGTTGTAAAAAACAGATTCTGATGAAGTGCCTAGTCTGGGATGAAAGTGCTTAATAGGGTCATAGGTGTGTACTAGGCTAATGGCCCTGGAGCCTTTACAAGCCTAGCCCATAGGATTACCCAGACACCGAGTCACCCGACCTTAGTTCCCAGTACCTCTGTCGAGTAAAGCCACTGGAGTGATCCCTGGGGTGAATTTTCTATTTCCCATCCACTCATCAAGCATTTTCTTGAAGAGGGCCAGTGAGGTGCTCTGCTTGACATGCATGGGAAGTCTATACCATAGCATGGGCAGTCTCTGGGTTATGAACCTGTCCCTCCAGCATGTTCTCTTGATTGCGGTAATGAGGTTGAGGTCTCTGGAGCATGTGGTGCGGAAGTATTGGGATTTCTTTAGATGTAGCATTTCTAATAGAGCTGAGTCAGACATGGCTTTGTAAGTCAAGCAGACATCACCTCTAAGTAGGGGATATGAGACCGTGAATAGTTGGAGTTTTTTTTTTGTCTGTCCATATGGGACAAATGTTTAAGGCCTAGGATCCTCTTTGTGAGGTACTTTTGCGGCCTCTCACGTTGTTACAGGTGTTTAGTGAGGTACATGCCAAATGGGGCATTGTACTCAATGACTGGCCTAATGAGGGAAGAGTAGAAGGAGACAATGACCTCTTTCTTCCTGGATGCAAAACCCTTAGTAATGGGATGTGCCACATAGAAGGCTTTCTGACCACAGTGGTAATATGGTGGTCAAAAGAGAGGTTGCTGCCAACCTGTGTTCCCAGTTCTCATATAATGCCTTCTGTGTTCAGTGGATTACCATCGATGTGGTAATTCATGGGAACTGGGTTTTTCCCAAAGGGGATGACTACACATTTTTTGGCATTGAACTTAAGGCCATCATTCTGACACTAGTCGTTGGTCTCAGTGAGGCCTTTCTGTAAGATGTCAGCATAACTTGGGGAGTTAATAATAACTTCCAACTTGCAATCATGTGTGAACTTTGTCAGCCAGAGTCCCTTCATGTTGGCCTGGATTTCAGAGAAGTAGATACCAAACAGGAGAGGACCTAGGACCAAACCCTGTGGGACTTTGCTCGTGACTGGTCGGCAGTCTGACTTGGAGTCAGCTACTTTCACACTGTGGGTTTTACCTGTGAGCCAGTTTGCAACCCACCTAGTGATATAGGGGTTAATGCCTAGCTTAGTGAGTTTTTCTATGATTCCTGAGTGGGGAATGGTATCAAAGGCTTTGGCCAGATCAAGGTAGGCTGTATGAACCACTTTGCCTTCATCCACAGCTCTGGTGACTGACTCAAAGAAGTTGACCAAGTTGAGCAAGCATGATTTACCCTTCACAAAACTAAACTGTGTGGGATCCAGAGTTTGAAGATTCCCAATATCCTTGTTTATTAGGTCCGTGATGATGAGTTCCATAGCTTTGCATATCAGGCTCGTCAGGCTAATGGGGCGATAGTTCCCAGGATCTGTAGTTGGTCCTCCTTTGTGGAGAGGGATGACTGTAGCAGTGCGCCATTCGGTAGGGACAAAGCCTGAGGTGAGGCTGTGAATGAACAGGGCACACAGGTGAGGTGCCAGTTCACTCTATAGTTCATGTATAACACAGCCAGGGATATTGTCAAGTCTCATAGAAGCTGTATTCCTGGCCTTGGACAGTGCTGTTGTAACCTGTGCAGCAGTAATACTGGGTGTCTGGCAATCTACTGGTATTGTGACTGGTCCTTTTGGGGGGAGGGGTAAAGTTGGCACTGAATCTGTCGGCTCGGTATAGGAGGTACCATTGTGCAGTAGCTGAGAGCAAATCTGAGTATTGCCGTGGAGATTCTTTACATAACTATAGAAGGCCTTGTGGTTGTCTTTTCCTATCTGCTGCAGTTCTGTTTTCATAGCTAGCTTTAGAGGATTTGATGAGGAATCTGAGCTCTTTTTGTGGCAGATAAGGGAGTTTTTTCAGTCTTGGGACCTCACCTTATACAGTATCAGTTTTCTCCTTCTGTTGTAGAGTTTGTTTATGGCAGGGGACCACCAGATTGGCTTCCTATCTTTGGGGAGTGCGTCTTGGTTCTGTTTGGTATGGCGAGATCCATGCATTTGTGTATGTGTTCGTAAAGTGCATTCGTGTATAATTCGGCAATCATGCAACTATTCTCCAATTGCATGGGTGCCGTGAAGTTAGCCACCTCTAGTTACCTTTATGGAGGATGGGTGGGAGGGATGTGAATTTCCAAGGTGATTTCTTTGTGGTTAGATCTAACCAGGGAGGAGTTGACTATTGGTGTAGAGCAACAGTCGCCCATGTTAGTAATGATCAGGTCAAGGATATTGCTACCTCTAGTGGGGGTAAGAACGAGTTGGTCTAGGGCATTGGAATTAATGAATTCCAGGAAATTGGCAAGTGTATTGGTACATGAGTAGTTTTCCCAGTTAATGGAGGGGTTGTTGAAGTTGCCCAGTATGAGACTGTTAGGTTGAACCCTAATATTCTCCTGGGTGCTTAGGAACGTGGAGTGTGAGTCTTGGGACATGGTTGAGGACCTGTAGCAGGCTACGACCTGAATCTCTGTCTTACCCAGTGTTAGCTGCACCTGAAGTATCTCAGATGTGTTATGTTGGGCTACCAGTCTGGAGGTGTGCCCATCCTTTATGAATCTGGAAACGCCACCACCTTTGGAGCTTCAGTCCAAGTTCTGGGGCTGAAAGGTGTGGAATGAGTTATAGCCTGGTAGTGCAGGGTTGCTTTCTGCTGCCTTGAACCAGATTTCTGTTACAGCACAAATGTCGATGTTCTCCATTTTAAGGAGTGCTTCAAGTGAGTGCATTTTGAGATTTAGACTTCTAGTGTTGAGCAACATGACCCTTAGATTGCATTTGTTTGTAGCTGTTATGGTTGTAATTTGGTCTTTGGAACACCGTCTAAAAAAGGCACTATTGGGGTGGCAAGAGCCTTACCCAGTATCTGGAAGCCCAGGGGTGACAGATGCAGGCCATCTCTGGCAAAGCATCGAGGTCTGTCACTCATGTCATCCCAGGCATACAGATACTGGATCCCCTTAGAATGACACCAGAAACTTAGCCAATTGTTGAGATCAGTCATTTTCTGCTTGTACTGTGGTATCATTCTGGATGATGCTAGGATGCTGCTCAGGGATAGGGTCATACCCGCCTGGGGTACATAATCCAAGAGCTCCTCCATGTCTGTTTTCATGTAGTCCAAGGGAGATATGTCTCAGGTCATTTACACCCACATGTACAATGACAGAGTCATATTTGTACCTGTTGTTGAGGGACCTGAGTGCGTGCGTTATGTGGTGGATCATGGCACCTGACAGGCATCTGTTACTTTTTCCTTATTCAACCCAGTGAGTGGGACATCAGTGTGCCTCACTATCGAGTCACCTATGACTAGTGTGTTGGGCATCCTGTTTTGCCTTAGGGGCTTTGGTTGAGTGGCACAATGTTTAGGAAGGTTATGTGTCTCGTGATTAGTGTTGTGTTGTGGTGGTCGAGTGCATTTCTGCCTTGAAGGTCTCTGCTGTTTGGGTAGATGTTTATTGAGAGCCTCTGTGAAGGTGGGTATGTGATTTGTGTTTTTATGCGAAGGCAGTGCTGGTATGTGTTCTGGAGGGATATGTTCCATGTGGTGTGGTGCAAGTGTTGACCTTCTCCTCTTGACCAGCTATTCTGGTCTTGGCTGGAGAGTGCATGGCTTCCAGTTTGGATATATAAGTGCATCTTTCACAAGTCTGAGTGTTGGGAGGTAAGAGGAGAGAGTTGTCACTGTACATGAAGCAGTTGCTACATTGCGTCAGGATTCCGAGGTTCACCATGTTAATAGGAGAAAGCACAGGGAACTGACCTTTAGACATGCCTGGAGGGGTGGGCATTAATCATAAGCACTGGAGCGGTTTTCTTGTAGAATGTTTAGTGCTGGTAGCATTTTTGTGTGCTACAATAATTGCTACAAGAAGTCTGGTAAAGTGCTAGACTAATAAGCTAGCAAAAGTGGAAGAGGAGAGAACTAGCAGATCTAAAGGAAAAATTGAAGAGCAGACTTTGACACCGCTCAGAAGCTTACAAACAGTCCTGGATACAGTAAATCTGTGTCTGGACTAGACTAGTTACAGGAAAGGCGGGGAACAAGTGCAAACGCGGGCTTTTAAACCAGAAAATTGAAAGAGATGGAAAAACTGCCCAAACAACCAGTAAACTACTATTTCTGGGCCAGAAACCACTCCTGTTGTGGTAGATAGGCCACCTAGTGCTTCCACTCCCACTGATCAGCTAGAAGGCTTCCCTCCAGCACAGAAAGGCTTGGGGGGGGGCTTAAAAGCTTACATACAGTCCTGGATACAGCAAATCTGTATCTGGACTAAACTAGTTACAGGAAAGACAGGAAACAAGCTTAGAATTTTCTTTTTTTTTTTTTTTACAGAAAAGCAGCTAAAACAGCACTAAAAACAATTCAAGTGCAGTGCAAGCTAGCACACTTGAGTGTGTAGCAGTATTAAAGCAAATACAGTTTAAATAAATGCAATTTACTCAAAATGTATTCTGAACTGAATTCAGTTATTGTTTTATTCAACACTGAACAGTTAAAAAGTGCCAAAAATATACTTATCAGCTGAGAAGCATAGTCAGAACACATGGAGATTCTAGCAAAGTTTTTTTTAAGTAAAGTGGAAAGGGAGAAAGGAGGAGCAGAAGATAATTCAAGGTTAAGAAACTAGACTGGGAGGAGTGTCCCCGATCAAATTTACAGTAGGGGCGGGCAACTGCAAAGCCACCAAGTATAAGAACAAGACACCAATAGGGAGGGGAGGTGGGAAACTATATCAGTTATATGATACACTCCTTGGCAGGAAATCAGAACAAACAGATGTTTAACAAATGGAGAAAATTTCCAGTTAATACCTTACACACAGTGAAACTAGCTAGAAAAGATTTACAAACAGTGTTTGTTGTCAGTAAAGGAAGGTGTGGAAACCTACTCGACCTCCAGAGTGTTACAGTCTTTCTTCTTTTGGTTTTGGCGTTTTCTTGATTGTAACTTTGCAACCTTTTTTGTTCTCATCCTGGCCAGATGCCTGGCATGAGACTGGACATTGTGAGTCTGTTCTGCTGCAGCTGTTGGAAGAGAAGCACACCATTATGCATACCAGTTTTGCACAGATTCAGCTTGTATTTTAACAAAGTAGTGACAAATATACTTAGATATTTGTGGGGCATGCCCAGCCCTAGGCTCTTGAACCCAGGTGTCTAAAGTTCCCCTTTTCCCTCGCTTCAGGTCATCATAGTGGTGATGACACTGCTAACTAGTGTGGGGGATACCATTAGCACTGGTATTATCCCTGGCCAATCAATCCCAGGCTTCATCTTTACATTCTGAGCCCTGGTAATCACCCTGCAACAGATGGAGTTCGTAGTTTTTGACCAGGAGTCCAGCAAACACTCTGGACTCTTGCACACCCCACGTCTGCACCCAAAGGCTTGCTCCCTCACCAACACCACCAGGCATACCGAGTGGGTAATGAGACTCCAATGGATGCTGCAGAATTCCTGCCTAGTACCCTTAATATAGGCTGTTTTCCAGCCTTTACATGTCATACTGCAACATTCAAAAAAGGGCCACATTGCTTATCATCACTCAAACCAACTTAGCATTGCGCAAATTCAAACAAACGTGTTTTAGCAAAGTTTGCAGCATGCAAACAGGAGTGGCTGTTAACCATGTTTTAAGAAGTGCCTAGCACTGTGCAGCTTTTTCAAATGTAACAAATATGTTTTTGCATTAAACCACCCTTTACGTCAGCTGACACATTTCCACAGCAATAATTATATCAAAAAGCTATGACTGCTGGAGACTCGAACCCAGGACCTACAACACTCAGGCCATGGTTCTACCTATTCAGCTACATGGATAGTATGATAACTAATATACCTTCACATATATTACTAAGCTACCTGTTAGCATAGCTAAGCAGCGAGCTGCACCGAGCAAAGAGCTATTCATAATATTAAAACATGGTTGATAACACATAATTGATTACACCTGGTTTCTATTTTTAGATGCCTAACAAATGAAACCTGTGCATGTGTAAGCACGGCTCGGCATTGCTGTGCTCTGCACCATGCAGATGAGCATTCAGATAAATAATAATTTATATCCATTTTCTATTTTTAGATGTCTGGCAGGTGTCAGCTGTTTAAGTGTAAGCGCACCTTGGCATTGCTGCACTCCGTGCAAACATTTATTAAAAGGAGAAAAAAAAAAATTACAAGCACTCACATTTCTAGACTACTGTGGTACATTACAGGTATGTACATTATCCTGTACATAACATCTGTCTAGGACTTCCCTGGACAATCCACATCTACAGGACACTACACTGCTGCCTACATATATTCAGTGTCAGTGTTTACTGCCTCAGCAGCACGCCTTGATTAATACGCATATGGCTCGCTGCCAATGGGGGACTGTGGCCATGTACACGTGTAGAGCCTACATGGATCTTATTGAATCCTAAGGTTTATTTAACCAAATTAATTAATGCAGCTTTGTCCATCTAACTGAGTGCTGTGCATTTAACCTCAAAGCTTTTGTTTTAATTGTTGAAGCTGCAACATGCCTTTCATTTCTTATATGATGTTTTGGCCTACTGGAAGCCGTAAAATTTTCATACAAATGTTGTTAAATTGTTTTATTTGGCCTTACCTATTATAATTGATATTCACATAGTATATTGAATTTTAGGTGGTAAGATCAATTTTATTAATAGTCTGTCTTCCACAGAGAAGAAAATGTATTAATTTTAATGTCATCATTTTAATATTATCTAATACTGCTTTATAATTAATGTACTTTGTAACTAGTTGTGATAATTTCTAAATATTTAAGCTCATGTTAGATTCCATTTAAGTTTATTGTTAGATTTTATCACATGATATTTTGATTAGTTATTAAATTATTTGTTTATTCCAGTTAAGTTTTAGAGGTGAAACCAGTTCAAAATATTCTAACAAATTTTGTATGTAAATTAATGAAGAATTGATAGTACCTATTGTTAATGATATATTTTCAGTGAACTGTTGGATTTTTGATGAATATAAATCATTAAATCTGATGATTTTTTTCATTCGTTCCTCAACCAATGGGGCTCTGACATGACAACAGGTCTAGCTTGGACACATTTCTTCTAGACTCTTGTATCCAACTCTGAAGCTCTTCCTCTTACCCACAATGCCCCTTACTGCTGCATTAGCCCAGATCTTGTTTGCCGCTCTAGCAGTTCAGACATGGATTACGATCTCTCGAGCATTTGGGTTGTGTTTCAAAGGTTTTGTGAGTAAAAATAGAATTTATTTCTCTTTCTGTTTTTTTGGCTATAGTCTTTCCTCCTTTTTACTCCTATTTCTTTGCAGTTTCTCGCTATTATTTCTACCCACTTTCCACCAGGTATTGCTGTTGTACCATTGTTGGTAATTCTTGTACCTTTCTCAGTCATACCCACTTTTTAACAGTAGTTAATTAATTGCAAATGTTGTTCAATTTTCTTTTTCCCTACCTTTATTGAAAAAAAAAATGTCCTTTTGTTTTCCTCCTTAACATGGCTGAAAATCAAACAGGATTTAATGCATTTCAAGTGTATGTAAGTTACCCAACTCTGATGAGTCTGTTGCTTAGGGGCAGGCCATTTGGATTCCCCTTGCCATAGCTGTGTGGCGTTCATTTCCAGGGCTGTCTGTGATATGTGAAATAAGTTGGTTTTAAAGGGTCAGCTTCTAGCTTCAGCTCCTTCTTCTTCTTCTGCATCTGTTTCAGGGGCTCAACTCCCCCACCAAGAAGTCTAAAACAACTTCGTAGCCCAGGAAGTACAGGAAACAGTCTCCTAAGACTGTTCCTGCATTGGAGACTCCTGCAAAGCTGCCTAAATGCTCAGATCTGACATCTTCGCATCTGTCTTCAGCAATCTCTACGTCACTTTGGTCCCGGAGCCCTCTCTTCTGCCCAAAACCGGTTTCCCCAAGCCTTCGATTACCCTTCTTACAGGAAACACCCAGGAGGTTATCTCATCCACCTTGCATGTCATCTTCAGACAGATCCAAATGGGGGTCTTACCATCTCCATCTTCCCATTGCATCTGTGAGGCTTCATCCTGTTTTCCTGTACCATTGTCTCTCCTTCTCTGATCTGACCAGTGATTTTAGAACAATCAGATCCATGAGCCCTGAGAGTCTGAAGTGATGGATCCAAAGATAGCTTCTTCTTCAACTCTGGCTGTATCCCTGACTTGTTCGGCATTGACCCTTCTTGAGCAGGATGAGTCTTGTAGCCAAAGCATCACCGCTGGATTTGGGATGATGATTTTGACTCCAAGAGTCTCGGAGCCATTGGTTCACCTCCGAGCCTTGGCACTGGACAGCTCAGGTCTGACTTCTCCATCAGAGTGGAGTTCTGGGTAGGGTCGGAGCCTGGAAGCACTTGAAGCTACGGCTCTGGTGAGGTTGGCTATGGCTTCTCCCAGTCCCTCCACTTTCAAGGTGGTGGAGAGGGTGTTGTCTCATCCGAGAACTCTAGATTTTTACTTCTTTGAATCTTAACCCTATTCCCTCTTTGGATCCAGCTTCAGAGCTTTATCTGCCTGTTCCACAGAGACATCCAGTCCATATGAGCTTCCAGGCAGTTCCAGTTCATTCAGGAACTCCTCATTTCTTCCGACATCTCTCCAGATCATCCCACTAAGGAGGTTTTTCAAAAGAGGCTGCGTAAGAGGAGGCATTTACATTCCCCCCAGGAATCTTTGGCAGAACACACTGACTTTGATGAAGGGGGAGGGACTCCAAGATCACCGCTAGAAGACATCTCCTTCAGAAACATTCTGGATATCCTTCACCAGAAAGGTGATTGGTCCTTTGAATCCCCTTCCCAAGAGGAATTGGTATTCCTGAAAGCCTTCGAGTTCAGCCCATCTACAGCTTGGGTTACTCCCTGGTGAATGACTTTATAGATCTTGTCTCCTGCTGGGCAAGGAAGAAGACACTGTGGAACCAATACCTCATCACCTGGATAAGATCCTAAATCCACCCAAAGACTGGCCTTTTTGGAGTAAGAGAGTTCTTGTAGATGCTATGGTTGTGGCAGCAGCCACAAAAAAGGAGCTGGCTGAATAGATCTCCTCTGTCCGTTCTTCTAATAGAGAGTCTAAGGCAATGGAAAGATTTGGAAAGCACGTTTATGCTTCAGCGACCTTTACCTTACAGTTGCTTAATTGTCTGTCATGCAGCTGAAGGTTCCTTATGGGCCGTGGGTTCAGGCATAGCCTTCAGGAGATGTGCTTGGATGAGCTTTGTGTGATATTACAGAGCCCTTCAAATCTTCTTTCATCAATGCTAATTTTTGATGGATCCTCTTTGTTTAGGCCCACTGGGAAAGACGCACTTTCCCATAGTGAGCAAGATGGAAAGACCTTGTCTGCCATAGGAATCCATTTTTCTACCATGCAAAGATCTTTCTTTCTAGAAATCAGCCTGGTGGGAAAAAGATGTGGTTCTAAAAATCTCAAGGTCCAAGAGGCAGAGGGGGAAATTCCAATGGAAAACACTGTCCTCGAGGCAGTGGAGGGTCCACAGAATCAAGGGCTCTGCAATTCCTTTTTGGATAGATTTCAGCTCTCCTGAAAGGTTTTTCAACTGTTCTTCTCTGGAGGTAGTCAGGAGGGGCGTGTCTTTCCAACCAAAAGCCCGGGCAGCCATCACAAAAGATTCTTAGGTGCAGAAGATCAGATCCATAGGTTGTTTTATTCCCTTTTTACAAATTCCTCCCCTCAAATGGAAAATTCTCCCCGATGTTCAAACCTGTCAGCAGGAGTTAGCAGCTCCAGAAGTTCAAAAGCTGCTAGACAAAAGAGACATCCAGGAGGTCCTACCAGACCAAAAATGATCCAGAACTTGCTGAAGGTTCTTTTTAGTGCCAAAGAAAACAGGGGAACTGAGTCCCATTTTGAATCTTGGCTATCTAAACCAGTTTGTAAAGAACTCCAAGTTCCAGGTGGTCATGGTTCAGTCCATACTGCCTTTTCTACAGAAGGATGACTGAATGTAGGTCTTGAATATGTGTAGAATCACATCAAGGTGAACAGCCACTCTCCGAGATATTTGTGCTTTTGGCTGGGGATCAGTCATTACCAGTTCAAAGCCCTGCACTTTGGACTCACCACAGACCCCATGGTGTTCACCAAATGCATGACAGTGGTAGCAGCTCATCTCAGACTGCACAGATTCAGAGTGTTTTCTTATTTGGGTAACTGGCTCTTCACCGCCTCAACCAGGCATTTACTCTAATTGTGTCTGTTCTTGGGAATCACAGTCAATCTTAGAAAAGTCCCACCTTCACCCATTTCAAGTTTCTGAATTTATAGGAGCTCACCTGGACACAATCAGTCAGTTGGCCTTTCTTCCATTAACCAGAGTCTACACCTTGAAATTGCTTGTCAGTCAGATTCTCTCACTCCCTTCTCCCTTGGCAAAATTGGTTCTTCAAGCCTTAGGGTCAATGACTGCAGTGATTACCATTTTACCAACTGCTCACTTCCACTTGCAGATTCTACAGTGGATGCCTGCAGTCCAGTGGTAGATTCCTCAACCGCTTTTGAACCATCCTGTAACATTTTCTTGGGCTTGCAGTGACTCCCTACTTTGGAGGATTCAGTCCAACAAGATTTGTCAGGGATGTCCCTTTATTTTTCCTCCCCAAAGGCCATGTTGACCATTGATGCCTCACAATTGGAGTGGTGGAAGCATTTTTTGGGAAGGACTGTTCAAGGTGTGTGGTCTCCAGAAAAGACCAGTTTGCATATAAAAGACCAATTTGCATATAAATGTCTTGGAGGTGAGAGCAGTCCTCTTAGTGTTGCAGGATTTTCAGAACTCTGTTCCTGTAGGAATGATTGCTATCCAGAATGACAGCATGTCAGTGGAATGATACATCAACAAACGGGGAGGGGGGATCCAGGTCTTACCCCCTTTGCTGAGAAGCAGTGAGAGTTTGGCAGGGGGTGATCTCCTCCAACCACTTTCTTGTAACAATGCACATACCGAGGAAATCCAGCATTCTAGCCAACAAGCACAGCAGGACTATTCTGATGCCTTATGACTGGTCTCTCAACCATATTGTGTTGAAAAGAATCCTCCATCAATGGGATCAGCCTTGCTGTGATATCCTTGCCTCTCTCCTCAACAAAAAATGCAACAGGTCTTTTTGCCCTAATCCCCTCTCGGGAGGAGTCACCAAGAGATGCAGTAGTTCAGGTTTGGCCCTCTGCTCTCCCATACACTTACCCACCATCTCTAATCCCCAAATTTCTTCAGAAAGCATTCCAGTTGAAGAGCAAGGTTATCCTCATTGCTTCCTTTTGGCCTTGCAAGTTTGGTTCCCCATGCAGTGGTCTCACCTTCTGTGTCTTCCTGGGACACTGGACCCCAGTTCAGATCTGGTATCTCACCCTTCAGGGATGGCCAACCTGGTCATTCCAGGCCTCAAGTTGACCGCATGGTTTCTCCAATTCCAAGTGATGGCTAGAAACTCCAGACGTTTTGTTCAATGGTGTGCCATATGTTGTTATCCTCCCAGAAACCTTCAACTAGGAAGTATACAAGAGTAAGTGGACAGTATTTTTCTGTTGGGCACAACAGAAAAAAATAAGACTCCTTTACTGCTCCATTTCCTGCTATTTTAGATTTTCTTGCCTTGGTTTTCCAAGGAGGTGCTAGATTTTCCACCATCAGTGTTCATCTGGCAGCCATCCCTAATTATTACACTGGAAATAATGCTTCCCTTCTAGCTTCATCCAGGTTATGTAAAGCATTTCTTAAATGTGCCTTCTTGCTTAGACTCCCTATTAAAGGTCTTACTCCACCTTGGGATCTTACCGTTATGTTGCAGAGCTTGACTCAACCTCCTTTGAGCCTTCAGCCAAGTCTGATCTCAAATTTTTCTCTTGGAAGACATTTTTTTCTAGTGGCTGTTACTTCAACTAGGCAAGTTTCTGAACTCCAACCACTCTCTTCAAAACCACCTTATTTGATATTACATAAAGATCGAGTCGCCTTATATACCAATACATCTTTTCTACCAAAAACAGCCTCTGAGTCAAACATCAACCAAGTAATCAATTTGACGGTCTTCTTTCCAAATTTTTCCAATAAAGGGGAGTAAGTGCTTCACCTTTTGGATGTACATGCTTCACCTTTTGGATGTATAAAGAAGTTTCTTTTTTATCTTCATAGAATAAAGGATTTTAGGAAGACTGACCAATTGCTTGTTTCCTTTGTCCATAACAAATTGGGAAAACCAGTCTCTAAAGTCACCTTAGCCAAATGGCTAATGGATTGTATTTCATATGCTCCCAAGATCATCATGGTGACCCCTTTCTGGCCCAGTCAGCCGTGGCTGTCCCTTCTTTTGGAAATGGCCAGGGGCAATTACCAGAAGCTCCCTCACAGACTGGATCTACTGACACAGTGTTTGATACACGCTGACTTCAGTCGTCTTCAAATAACTGCCTGCACGATAGGGTCTTAATTCCTTTTAGGCAGCTGTTTATTGAGGATGTGCAGCAGGTACTAATGGAGGCAAGAAAACATGCTTCTAGAAAATAATATATTAGCAAATGGAAAAGGTTTTCTAGTTGGTGCCAACAACATAAACAGCACCCATTTAGAGCTAGTTGTTTTCTGGTTTTACAGTATTTGTCTGGGTTACTGTCCTGTTGTCTTTATTATTCCTCTATCAAGGATCATTTGTCAGCCATTTCTTTATGACTGCTCGTGGATCCTCCTCTTTCAATGCAATCTCGTGTCAAAATGTTCTTGAAAGGTGTTCTGCATAAGAGGTCTCCAGAAAAATTTGGGGCCCTTGGGATCTCAATTTTATGTTAGAAAAAGTAACATTCGCTCCATTTGAACCAGGTAATTTGGCTGAATTGAGGTTCTTAACATGGAAAACAGTTTTACTGATTGCTTATGGTGAGTCATCCCAGTCTCATTTTCCATTGGACAGGGTTTCTTTGAGAACAACATTTTCTTTTATGCCTAGAGTGGTGTCTATTAAGTTTACTTTAAGCCAAAATGTCAGTCTGCTAGTTTTCTTTCCTGAACCTAAAAAAATGAGAGAGAGAGAGAGAAAGGATACTCCATATGTTGGATCTCCACAGATAACCTGTGTAGTATCTTGACTGAACTAAATCTTTCAGATCTTCAGATCAGTTGTTCATTTCTTGTGAAGATTAGAAGAAGGGACAAACTGTATCAAAAGAGACTGTTTTCAAATGGTTGTCTAAGAATATTGCCTTTTGTTATACTCACCATAACAAAACTGTTCCTGGCAGGGTCAAGGCCCACTCTACCAGGGCCTTATACTCATCTATTGCTTTTTGGAAAGGGTTATATTCTGTCAGTATTCTAGAAGCTGCTACTTGGTTCCCTTTACATACATTTACAAAGCACTCTTATGTTGGATTCCTTCTACAGGTCCAGATCAAGCATTGCTCGGACCATTCTCCAGGGGCTGTTGGACTCCTCTCTTTCCACCTCACAAATGTAGTTGGTTAAGGTAATGGACCCATATAGCTAAGGCTACTACAGTAGTGATCAGTATGATAAACATAGTTCAGTTGTGTAAGTTGAATTTACCATAGCAATAGATGTTTAAATGATCACTGCTGCAGTAGCTAATCCCTCCCTCCACCCCCTTATTTTTTGGTGTTTTTTTTTTATGCCAGAGTGTGGACATATATTTTTTTTGTTCATAGCATTATTCTTTCATGGCTCAGCCTCCCTTTCTGTGCTGGCAGGAAAATGATGAAGGGCTTTTCTCCCAAAGTTCTCATTTAGTCAACTTAGCTCAAGCTGTTTGACAGTTTGCGCGTGTGGAAGGTTCCCTGAAACTTTGAAAGCTGGCTAGCTGTTATATCTTTGGCAGGATATAACCCCATATAGCTAAGGCTACTGTATCAGTGATCATTCGAGCATCTACTGTTTTGATAAAACCAAAATGTTTGATCATATCAAAAATACAAAATCAGCCAAACCAAAAAAAAAAAACGACCAGTCCACTTAGGTACAGAGGCAGAGTTTTAATACAAAAATTTGGTTAAGAGATTTTGTCCTGTATTATTCCTGGATTTCTTCAGAACTGTAAAATACAGTCCAAAATTACATGCTTTTAAAATTCTTTGTGACACACCCCTTCTTTGTATTTTAATTGAATCACTGTTTAAAACCCCGCCAAAGTATTTAAAGGGGCGCACACCTTTTCCCTTTAAAAACACACATAGCTACTGGTGTGTGAATTAATGGATCCAGTAAGTACACTGTACAACAAATAATCAATAAATCTTCACCAATAAATAAAAACTTACAAAAAAAATAAAAATAAAAAGTTCATATTTTCAAGGCTTGGCATTTTAGTTCTCTAGTAATAATGAACGCCTAACTTGAATTCATCTTCACTTATGGGTAATTTGACACTGTTATTACAACAATTAACTCAAATTATGGCACAGAGCACTGGCATCAGATTTAACAACATCGCTAACGAAGATGATCAGCAGATGAAAAATAACCCAATTTTACACATGGTCAATGGATAAGACAGCAGTTTGTGGATTCGGAATGAGACAAACTCACAAACAGACTGGACTTAGGCAGCCAACGTTACAAGATGGCCAGACAAGTTCAGCTACAATGGTGATGACAGTTATATAAGAGGGTCTAATGGTGATCTATGGAACAATAAATTAGACAGCTGGAGATGACTGTGTTTAAGTTTAAAACTTTGCAGATGGGCAACTACTTTTTGGGTGATAGTGTGAAGCATTAGCACTTCCCTAAGTGTCTACACCTGTGGAAGTTTCTTCACGGAGCTGAAGAACATTCCCCTTACCATCTTGGGCTGCTTGAACTTTTTAAAAAAAACAGACTTGGAGCTCACTCATTTGGTTATAATGGAAAACAGATTTATGGGTATTTTAAAGGGTGAAATTTCTAATCTAGTATCTTCCATTTTGAGCAAGTTGAACTTTTTACAGTACAACTTAACATTTAATAATGTGATCTGATTTTTTTTTTTTTTTGCCAACAAACATCTTTATTAAATTTTCACATATGACATAAGCAATCTTACATTTATATAAATAAAAACAGACATGATGCCAGTTTAGTTGCAAACAGTATACATCACAGACACCACTGCAACAGCTGTAGTTGCAAACATTATACATCACATATAATCTATCCAGCCATTGTCAGTTGAGCATTATGTGGCTCATTCAAATCCTGCCTCTTAAACCTCATTCCTGCTCTGCATATATTGTTCCCACAATTCCCATTTTTCTTATGTAGTTTGCTCCCTCCATTTTCTCTTCTTCTCCATTTCTTCCTGTCCTCTGCATCTTGCTCTGTCACACCAACAACCTGCATGCTCCCTCCCTTTTCTAAAGATCCCAATTCCAGTTGTTTTATTTCTGTTACTATATTCACTACTTCTAGTAAAGTTGGCTTAGAACTTGAATTCCATTTTCTAGTAATTGCTTTTTGGCAGCCACCATAATTAGACTCAGCAAGGCTTTATTATGTCTACGCAATTCCGATTCTGTATCATAACTCAAAAAAATCATCTCCCCAGTCAATCCAATCTGCTTACCCAGCATCTCCAACAGAGCAATCTGCAGGGAATCCCTAAAGTCAGGCAACTCATTACACTCACAAAAAATATGTTCCCAGCCACCTCTTTCTTGCCTGTCACACCTCTAACATTTGCTATCCACCTAAGGAAGAATTCTTTGGCATCTACTTGGGGTGTAAAAATACCTGTGTAAATACTTCCAGGCAAAGATCCTAAATCTTCTAGACTTTGTTGCATATTTGGGAGATATACATATATCCTCCCATTGTCTGTGAATTGCTTATACAGTCTCTCTTCCCAATCCTTTCTGAGGTAGTCTGATTGATTTTTATAATTATCATGCAGTTTTATATGCTTTACTAATTAATCCTTTTTTAACAGCAGCTTCAGTTCTAGATTCTATTAAAAACCTTTACCAGCGCTAGTGTTTCATTTAGGAGCTCCCTATTTCTTTCTCTTTGCCTATACTCTGATATCAGTCTTTGATATGGAAGGCAATCTCTAACTGCAGTCCAAATAAATTATTGGCTTCTTCCCATCTTATTACCTTTCCCTTTCTAGTTATTTGGTTCCAATACCTTGGTTCCTTTGCCAGTTTTCTCCAACAAATTCCAGGCTCTTGTTGCCTGTTATCTGTATCCCTGACCACAGTCATCCCTATCGGCAAAATCTCTGTTCTCCATTCTCTTGCTGGTTTGGTTCTTAGAATACTGTCTGCTATTTTATGAATATAATACCTTGTATCATTTTTGTTGCTCTCCTTAAGAGTCTGCATCCAAAATCCCAATCTCTCCTTATTTCTTGGGCTTCCTGGCTGTATCAGCATCATTACTTTCCATGTTGAATTATAGTTTTCTGCTTGTGCTACGCATAAGAGCCTTAACTGTGTTGCTCTAAAATACCCCCTCAAATCATAATCCTTGTCCGCCGCCTTCTACTGGAAGAATCAGCTTATCTCACTTGATCATTGGTGTCTTCCCTTCCCAGATAAAATCCTTCAGCTGTTTAATTGCTATCCACAGCTTCTTCTCTGGTTGATAAAAATACACTTGTCCTGTGTATAAAACTAAAGGGTCTAAAATCATTTTAATGGTTTGTATTTTACTATCCATATAACAAAGCTTCCAGTTTCTCAGTTTTTACATTATTTTCTGCTTAGTCTCTTCCCACATATCCATAGCTGCCACAACAGAGTCATTTCTAATCTATTACTCCTAAACACTTCATTTTATCATGTCCTTATAAATATGGATATTGTTGGACCAATTCACATGTGGGTACGTAATGTACCACTATTGCCTTTGTTTTAGCTTCATTAATTTTGTATCCCGAGAAAATCAACAATACTGGAATGTCCCGTTCTGATTTTGTCATGTATAAAATAATATCTGCAAAGAGAGTCAGCTTTTCCTGACTACCATACCAGTTATATCTTTGAATTTCTGAATCCCTTATTTTCTTTGCCAGTGGTTCTAAATGTAATGTAAACAACAAAGGGGAAAGTGAAAAACCCTGCCTGGTTCCTCTACTGAAGCAGAAATTATTGGAGAGGACCCCACCCACTTTAATTTGTGCCTCCGGTCCCTCATATATTCTTCTAATCAACCTTATAATTCTATCAGGGAAAGCAAATGCTTCCGTTGCCCTGGTCATGAAGTCTCGGTCTATTCTGTCAGATGTTTTCTCTGCATCAAGACCCACCAATAAAAGTGATATTTTCTTGCTGTCTGCTTCCCTCTGGATCATCAGTGTTCTTTTAATATTGTCAAATGTTTGCCTCCCCTCCATAAAACCACACTGATCCATATCTATCCATTTTGGTATCACTTTTGCCATTCTTTTAGCCATTATAGACATAAACAGTTTATAATCATTGTTTAGTATTGAAGTGGGCCTGTATGAAGCTGAATCTGATGGATCTTTACCCTCTTTAGGTATTACCGTTACCACCGCCTTCTTCCAGGAAACTGGTACTTCTCCTCCTCTTAAAATACTGTTAAACAAACCCTTTCAGATCTTTATTTATTTATTTTAGTTTACATTTGTTAACCGGGCTAGTCCAACTGGATACATGTCCATTTTCAGTGGAGGCCCGAGAGAAAAAAGCTATATCTACTACATGATAACAAAAGTAAATACAAAATACATAAGGCATCTACATGATAACAAAACTAATTACAAAATATATAACAAACTAATTCCCTAAAAATCACCACTAAAGTATCCCTAATCTCCTCAATAGTTTTGTATGTCTAATAGAATATTCAAAGTGTACATTCTATGTGATTATCAATAATTGATAGGTGTGATTTGAAAAGGTCTTAGAAGAACTGTTATATTAAGTAAAGGTCCATTAAACAAGGTTTTTAGTATAAATGTACAAATAAGTGTTAGTATGATATTTTATTTATTTATCATTTTTTCCCCTCCTAACTTCCAAACTTCCACAGGAATACCATCTATTCCTGGGGACTTTCCTGTAGATTGGTTATACTTATCCATTTTATCTCATCCCTTCCTATCGTAACTGTTAGCAATTGAGCCGCATCTACCTCTAACCTTGGCATATTTAATTTGTCCAGAAACATTTCCATTTATAGCTTTTCTTGATTTCCATATTTCGCTTCTTTATTCAAACTTTCATAATATTTCTAATACTTCTATAGGGTCTGTTATCTTCCTTGTTATAGGCCCCCTCAGCTTGGTGACTGCCCTTTCCGCTTTCTTTTGCTTGAGTTGTTGTGTAAAAAGGTTTTGTGCTCTAGAATTATTATCAAAAAACAGTCACGTAACCGCAATCTTTCTAAACTTGTGCATATTATCAAGGTAATCACTTATTTTCTGTTTAGCATTCCACAGTTGCTCTTTTTCTTCTTCTGAGAGATTCCCCCTATTTTGCAATACTTTTACATTTGTCAATCCTTCTAAATAATTCTTGTTACTGTTTAACCAAATCTCCCTTTCTTTTATTTCCACCCTAGATGGCCTTCAAGGATGCATCTGCAGTCATAACATATGGGTTGTCCTGCCTCAGGCAGCCCTTCGGTCGGCCGGATTCCAAAGTCTGGGTCTGGCCTCGGGTGATGTCGCACTTTCCCCGACGTCAGAGCGTCTGGGGTATAAAAGCATCAGCCGACGCCATTTTCCTCAGTCTTTCTTGCCGCGCAGTGCCCGAAGCAGAAGCTGTTCGCAAGTGCCGGTCGGTCAGATCCAGAGATTTCAGCAACCGAAGACTTCGAAAAAAAGCTAAGTACCCCGTTGGGGACTCTTTCTTGCCTCAGCCGATGTCAGACAAAGTAAATAATTGTTTAACTTGTGGGAAACAAATACCTCATAAGGATTTCCATTCTTACTGCCTTCCTTGCTTAGGCCCAGACCACGACATATCAGCTTGTTTAGCCTGTGCCTCCTTCAACCGACAAACTCTTAAGACGTCGGTCGGAGTTTGCAGAGGAATTTTTTGGAGCCGCTTTTGCTTATAAAATGCCGTCGGAGACTCTGACTTCGCATATGGTCAAAAAACGCAAGGAAAAGGACCGACACTCGCGGCCCGCGGTTTCGGCTGAAACCACGGCTAGGCCTACCGCGAGTGTCTCTGTTTCGGCCGAAACAGAGTCCACGGCGATTCCTACTTCCGACCACCGAGGCCAGAGAGGCCCCGGCTGAGTCGGCTTCAGAACTCCCTACCGAAGCTAGTGTTCAGGAATTGTCCGACACCATACCTTTGGACATTTCTACCCCTGCACGTGGGGCAGCTAGGCCCCCAGCTTCTATGTCTATTAAGGCCTTCTCCAGGGCTAAAGCTGCCAAACTTTCAAAAGCTTTGCCTGCCAAATCTACATCCCAGAGGCCTTCTTCTAGTTCACAGATCCTCAGCCTTGCTGAAGACCTTATCTCCTTAATTAGGGGTTCACAACCTCACCCAGACAGGGCCTCTCAACCTCCTCCAGACAAAAGGCCCAGGACTGACCCCTCTGAACCTCACTCCTCAGATTACTCCACGGTTGGATCTGATTTGTCAGACCACCAGGAAGGGGCTTACTCGCCTTATGAGGATTCAGATGCAGATGAATCTATCCCTTCGGCCTCCCCTCCTGAAGAATTTTCCTTTGGGGAGACTTTACACTCCATGAGAGAGCACTTTCAATGGCAAGGTCAGGATTTCTCTGATTCTAGAAAAAGATTAAGGACCTTTTTGCATTTGCCTCAGCATAGGCCCTTAGCTATACCTCCTGTTCTAAATGTAATTGATGATGTGTACAATGATGTCAGTACAGCCCCTGATTCTCTTCCTCCGGCCCCTGCCAAACCTGACAGATATTACAGGGTCCCGGATTCTCATTTCCATCTGTATAAAGCCCATGCTGCAGACCCAGAAACTGTTTCTCAGGGCCCTAAAGGGGTTGCAGCCGCTACTGCCAAAAATCCCCTACCCTCTGAAAGAGAGTCTAGAGCTTTAGAGAGATGGGGAAAAAAGGTTTATACATCTGCTACTCTTTCTGCCAGGGCATTAAACTGTCAATTCCATATGATACAGTACCAAGACTTTTTGTTAGAGCAACTGAATAAGAAACTTTCTTCTCCTGAACCCTTAGACCGTAAACCCCTTCAGGATTTGGTACATAACTCACAACAGGTTAGTAATCATTTTTTAAAATGTGGCTATGATGCACTGGAGGCTCCATTTAGATCAGCTATGATTGGGGCAGTTATTCGTAGGCATGCCTGGCTGAAGGAGCAATCTTTGCCAGACCATGTCAAAGCTAAACTCCTGGATGCTCCAATGGAGAAACAAAATTTATTTGGCTCCCCTGCACAGGAGATTCTAAAAAAGGTTGAAGTAAAAGCAAAATCTGTGCAAACAGTTAAAGATTTCCTGCAAGTTCAACCACCAAGGTTCAGCAGAAACTGGCCTACAAAGAATTGGTCCTTTCCAGACTCGTCCAGAGCACAGAGAGGCAGGAACAGGCGCCCTAGAGGCAGAGGTCAATCGAAGGGCCCCTACAGAGGCCGTCAGTGGCAGCCTGCCAACCAGAGGAGTAGTGCAACAGCTGCAACTACAACCACTACTACAGGACAGACCCGATGACTTGACTCTAACTCCGCCTACCAGGGATCAACTGGAAGCACCCTTGGGCGGAAAGCTGGCTTTATTCTCAAAAAACTGGCATTGCATTACAAAGGATACATGGACATTGCAAATAATAGACAAAGGATACAGGTTTCACTTCCACACTTTGCCAAAAAGAAGCGGAATGCCAAACCTTCCACCAAACCAGAAGGCTGAGGCTTTAAGACAAATCAGCAATTTACTTCAGATGAAAGCTATAGATAGGGTACCATGTACAGAACAAGGCCAAGGCTTTTACTCCAGACTATTCCTTGTACCAAGAAAAGAAAACCAATGGAGGCCTATTCTCGACCTGTCCGCACTGAACACTTATCTCATTGTGCCAAAATTCAAAATGCTGACCCTACAGCAACTTCTTCCCATGTTGGGCAAGGAGTCTTGGCTGGTGACTCTAGATCTCAAGGAGGCATACCTGCACGTCCCTATCCAACCAGATTGCAGAAGACACCTCAGATTTCTTGCAGGATCAGAGCATTATCAATTCTCAGCATTGTCCTTTGGCTTATCTACTGCACCCAGAGTATTCACGAAATGCCTGGCATCAGTAATTGCACATTGCAGACTTCAGGGAATTCAAATTTATCCATACCTGGACGACTGCCTAATACAAGCGGACAACAAGAAAAAATTTGTTAAAGGACTTGGCCTATGCCATACACCTGCTACAGACCTTGGGATACACAGTCAACATCCAAAAGTCAAGACTAGTACCGTCCCAAAGGATAACCTTTTTGGGTGCAGATCTGGACACAATCACCCAGATGGCTTTTCTCACAGAAGAAAAACAAAAACAACTTCCAGATTACTTCATTATTCTGACAAGACAAACTCAGCTTACTGCAAGGAAAGTCCTGCAGGCCCTGGGTTACATGGCATCCTGCATAATTTTAATCCCACATGCCAGGCTGCATATGAGGAAATTACAATGGTACCTAAGGAGTGTATAGTCTCAACACAGTCACAGTCTAGAAACCATGATAACCAATCATTCCATGCCTTCAAAAGGAATTCCTGTGGTGGGCTCAGGCCTGCCAGTCCAACAGAGGGTTGCCTTTCAACAAACCAAAAACAAGGCAGACCATCACCACAGACGCCTCAGACCGAGGATGGGGAGCACACATGGAGGACAAATGTATCCAAGGCCTATGGCCTCAAGGGCAGCTAAGCATGCACGTAAACCAAAAGGAAATGCTGGCAGTGAGGCATGCAATCGAGGCATTCAGACCCTTCCTCCAACAAGGACATCTGTTAATAAGGACAGACAACACCACGGTCATGTGGTACATAAACAAACAGGGAGGCACACATTCCTACCCTCTATGCCGGATGGCTATGAATCTGTGGAATCTATGCCTGAATCTCAATATCCAGCTGCAGGCCAAATTCGTACCAGGAAAAGAAAATGCACTAGCAGACAGCTTAAACAGAACTACCATGGATGCACACGAATGGATGCTGCATCCAGACATCTTCAAACTCATAACAAAGACATGGGGAATGCCGGAGATAGATCTGTTCGCCTCCCCACTCAACCACCAACTGAAGACATTCTGCTCAAGGACATACCACCCACAAGCATGGAGGGTGGACTCTCTCTCTTTCAGCTGGAATGCCCTAACAGTATATGCCTTTCCACCTCTCCCATTGATGTACAAGGTTCTACTGAAGATCAGGGAGGAACAGCCAAAAGTGATACTAATAGCTCCGGACTGGCCAAGACAACACTGGTACCCACTATTGAGAAGCATGTCTCAGGCAAATTCATGGCCTCTTCCCTATGGCCTCTTCTTCTAACGCAGAACAATTTCAAGACCCTGCATCCCAACTTGAAAACATTGCAGCTAACTGCCTGGAAAATTCCTTAAATCCCAACCAAACTGTTTTATCTCAGAGGGTGAAGGACATTATCCTGGAGGCTCGCAGACCTTCCACAAGGAAGACATACTCAGCTAAATGGAAGAGATTTCTCATTTGGAGCACATCAAAGGGCACAGATGTCACAGTGGCAAACCTAGCACACATCCTAGAATACTTAGCAGAATTGTTCCACAATGGCCTGTCTTATTCTTCTATTAAGATTCATGCTTCAGCAGTTTCAGCAGAATACAATATGGATCCACTTATCTTCTCACACCCTCTTCTCAGGCAATTTTTGAGAGGGATCAAAAATGTTAAACCTCCAAGAAGACCCCCTCTACCTGCATGGGATCTCAATTTTGTGCTGGAAAAACTGACACTACCTCCTTTTGAACCAGCAGCATCAACAGACCTACAGTTTTTATCTTGGAAAACTGCATTCCTTCTGGCAATCACTTCAGCAAGAAGAGTGTCTGAGTTACAAGCATTAATGGCAGTGCAGCCTTTTCTTATTTTTCACCAGGATAGAGTGTCACTAAGAACCAATCCTACTTTCATGCCAAAGGTGGTATCTAGGGTATCCTTGAACCAAGCTATTCACTTGCCTACGTTCTTCCCTAACCCACAGAACAAAGGGGAAAAACTTTTGCACACCCTGGATATACACAGACAACTACGCTACTATTTGGACAGAATGAAAACTAGCAGAAAAACTGACCAAATTTTTTGTAGCATATGCAACTGGGGTACAAGGAAGAGCAATTTCCAAACAGACAATTTCAAAATGGTTAGGAAATTGCATTCGCTTTTGTTACTCCTTTCATGGAAAGACAGTTCCTGAAAATATCAGGCCTCACTCCACAAGGGCCACAGCCACCACTACAGCTTTCCTACGAGGGGTGGCTACCAAGGACATTTTAGAAGCTGCTACTTGGAGCTCCGTGCATACATTTGCCAAGCATTACAATCTACCTTTATACTCCAGATCCCGAGCAGGGTTTGCAACTGCAGTGCTGCAGGGGATCTTAACTACACCATCCTTCTCTTAGTACCTCCTCCCCCAGATTGGCTATGGTATTCTACCCATATGTTATGACTGCAGATGCATCCTTGAAGGACATAGTACAGTTTTGTACCTACCATAAATGTAGATGTCCGATAGGTATGCATCTGCAGTCAGGATTACCCACCCTCCTTCCCCTCTGTGGTATTCCTAGGGTACTTACCCTTCTTTCAGCTAGCTGGGGGAATCTATTATGGTGTATTTGTTTGTTTATACATGTATATAATTTGCAAATGTTTGGAACTTTTCAGCATTTATCCAAATTTAGCCTTCCTAGAGGGCACCTGGCATCTGGGGCAAGAAAAACTGAGGAAAATGGCGTCGGCTAATGCTTTTATACCCCAGACGCTCTGACATCGGGGAAAGTGCGACATCAGCCAAGGCCAGACCCAGACTTTGGAATCCGGCTGACCGAAGGGCTGCCTGAGGCAGGACAACCCATATGTTATGACTGCAGATGCATACCTATCGGACATCTACATTTATGGTA
Source organism: Protopterus annectens (assembly GCF_019279795.1). NCBI lineage: Eukaryota > Metazoa > Chordata > Ceratodontiformes > Protopteridae > Protopterus > Protopterus annectens. The sequence goes on along the minus strand of NC_056727.1, from coordinate 832,466,617 downwards.
GGTACAAAACTGTACTTTTTAAATTCCACTTTAATTTTATCCAATTCCCTAGCTATGTTTTCAGAAGAAAATTCTATCTTCTTTAGTAGCTCCTGAATTAATTCCAAAACCTATTCTTTGAATGCCTCTCTTTTCAACCAAAAAGCACCAGTGTCTTATTTTTGTTTAATTACCTTGCGTTTTTATTGTAGTTATTATTGGAGCATGATGTGAAGCAGTTATTGGGTGTGTTTCAAGACCTTCAATTAAATACACATTTCTGTGAGATATAAAATATATCTAGCCTAGCCCCATTTTTGTATCTCTGTGAGTAATATGTAAATTCAGTCCAAACTCCTAGTAGTGAATTCACATCTTCCATGCCAACCATTTTCATACATTTCTTCAAAAGTCTACCCTCCTTTGTTACATTTTTCCTTCTAGGACCTCCAGACACATCTTCACTGTTGCAAACCAAATTCTAGTATCTGCCTATAAGTAATATTCCTTGCTGAAAGATGATTATTTCTCCCAAAATTTTCTTAAGCTCCATTATAGCAGTTTTAGGGGGGATGTAAATGCATGTCACTGTAATCCTGTTCCCTAGCCAGCAGCCCCTTAGTACTTTGTATCTTCCATTGGATGGCACAGAGGTGCATCGGTAGCATTGTCGCCTCTCAGCAAGAGGTTCTCCAGTTCGATTCTCGGCTGGGGTACCTTCTGTTTTACATGTCCTCCCTGTGTTTATGTGGGTTTCTTCTGGGTACTCCGGTTTTCTCTCACGTTCCAAAGGCGTGTCTGGAGTATTTCTCCCCGGGCCTCCACTGAAAATTGGCTTCATTCCAAGTCAGATTTTCCCGGTAAATAAATGTAAAATAAATAAATACATTTTTTTTCTCCTTCTTCTATTACTATTGGAGCTCCTCTTGCAATTAATATAAGCATTCCTGTTTTCCCTTTGCCCCAGATATTCCTCTGAATAACCATCCTGAAAACCTTTCTTAATCAAATTCACATGTTCAGTTCTTTCCAGGTGTGTTTCCTGTAGCATAGTTATTTGCACTCTACATTTTTAATGTAGTTCACTATTCTTTCTTTTTTCATTTGTCTGAAAGACCATTCAGATTGAAAGACATTACAGAAATCATCATTTTCTTATATAGTTATTATTACTACCTTTTATGTATAACTGCCTTTTTGTTAAATGTCTAGCTCCATCTTTTATATTACATGCATATACTGTTTGGCAGGTTGGTCTTTTGTGCAGCTGCTTCTTGTTATATCCATTTGCACCTTTTTAAAAGCCCCCAAACAGAACACACCCGCCCCCAAAAAAACCTTCCTAAAAACCTATTAACTTAATAGTAACACACAAAACTGTATACATCTTCAAATATTTAAGTTTTTGCTTCCTAATAAAAACATAAGTTCTGAGTTGATAGCTACACAGGCAGGCTAAAGTTAACCAAAATAAATGTTAGTCATGCTATGACGCATGGTACTGCCTCTGCTTACTAGTAAGTGCTGTTTGATTTTCTGTGTCTTTATAGTTCTTCCAGTTGAGACAACACTTGAATGCTTTCAGTAAACACTTTCTCCAAGCCATTTCTCTTTATCAAATTGTCTTCTAGTGACATGCAAACCAGACACAAAACTGCTAAGGTACCTTGTTTGTCAGAAAAAAAAGCCTTACAATATTCAGTATTCTTTTTTTATTTACATGCTTTGTAATAAACTTGTTACTATATAACACCTTGGGTTTTAACCCAGTCATTTCTCTATATAAGGATGAGAAAAAGCATACTGATTTTTCTTTTGTAATACTCTCTTAACAAGACCCTTCCACTCTCCCTCATCTCCTCCCCTCCTTCTCTTCTTTTTTTTTTTCATTGCAGTGCCTCCATTTGTTAAAACTGAACAAAGAGAAAGAGAGGAGCAGACAGAAAAAAAAACAAAAGCACCTGTTTATATTAGTATCTCCTTTGCATTAAAAATAAAAAGACTGAAAAAAAACTTTACTTCAAGTCTAATTGGTTTTGTATTATCTTTAAAGCTGTCACACTTGGGAAAACGCCTAATCATTTGTTAGGGAACATTGTGTGCTGACCAATTTCTCAGTTCTTTTTTTTTTTTCTTTTCCCTCAGCCAGTCCCCTTCCACTAGACTGTCTCCAGTTTCTCTATCAGATTCCCCTCCATGGAGACATGAAGACCAGCTGCAGAAATGCTACTTAGTATAGATACACGCAATTGCTAGAAAAAAGCCTCATATTATTCAATATTCTTTTTCATTTATGTGCTCTCTCTCTCTCTCTCTGTTAAAACAAAGGTCCTTAATCAGTCATTTCCCCCCATGCAAGAATAAAAAAAGCACATTAACTTGAACTTTGTCATACCTTTTTAACCAGCCTCCCCTTTTTTATCATTTCATTGCCTTTATTTTCAAACTGTACAAGAAGAAAAAAAAAAAAAAGAAGAGGGGAGGAAAAAGATCACCACCACCTGTTTACAGTCCCCATTTTACTTAAAAATAGCATGCAAAGAAAACCAGGCACCACAAGTGCAATACTATTAAGAAAAGAGAGTGTTTCTTTACTTGCAGTTGGTGTTCTCCCTCTCTTCCCCTCCAAAAAGCATTTTTTCTGAACATTAATGACATGAAGTAGGCATATACTTGAGAGTCCCCCACAAGTCCAACAAATTTTGAAAAGGTCCAGTATTTCCAGATTTTCTTGTTCTGTCATATTTCACAAATAAAATTATTGCATTGTAATCCCACATTGTTACTGATTTTATTATTGTTCTTGCCCATCTCCCATATCCTGTCTCTTCTTCATTTCCAACATACTCCAAATTCTTGTAGTCAGCTCTTATGTTCCTTTCCATCTCTCCAACATTTTCTGTTGAAATGCTGAAAAAGGTTTCACAGGTACATTCTGTCTGTGGTCTTCATTACCAGAAGAACAAGAAGCAGAATCTCCTTCTGTTTCACAGTTCGTTTTTTGTTGGACAAACTTTTATCTTTCCTCTTTAGCATGCACTTCATCAAAAAATAATTTTGTCCCTCCATGGAAGGATACCTTGAAGACAGCTGAATACAGCTTTTTGAATCTCACACCTGTGTCTTGACATTTTCTGAATAGTGGAATGAATTTACTTCTCTTTTTTGCCTGGTGTACGATGAGTACTCCTTCTCCGCAAACACTCTGATGTCTCCCAGTTTTGGTATTTTGTCCTTCTTCCACAGTTTTGTTAGAATCAACTCCTTCTGCTGGTAGGATTGCATCCTTACTATTGTAGGTCTAGGTTGCTTTCTTATGGGTAGATTTGGAGCATACACACGATGTGCCCATTCAGCTAATAGTTCCTGCTGTGGAATACCAGTCCAGTTTCTTATTTGAGCTTTTATAAAATTTATGCAGTATATTCCTTCCAGCTTCTCTCGTATAGCTGAAAATCTCAGGTTTCCTCTATGTGCTCTGTCCCATAATTCTATTATTTTTTGAAACATCTCTTCCTGAGCAGTCTGATATTCAGCCAGCCGTTTCTTCATTTCGACCTCTGATTTTTGCAGCTTTATCATCTTATCCGAATATCTGTTTAAAGCTTCTTCCATTTGTTCCTGCCTTTTCTTGTTTATGTTGATATACTCTACCAGTGTTTTGTTTATTTTAACCAGGTCTGTATACATTTGTCTTATATCTTTCTGTAGGTTATTGGAAGTCATGTCTGAAGGTGGCATTGTTACTTTTTGCTGAACAGCTGCAGAACTCACCCCAGTCAGTGTTTTTTCCTAATTTTTTGTAGCTGATTTTTTCCAGGTCTTCTGTGTTTCTTTATTCCTGGCATCCAGGCAGTGTACTTGCTAGCCAGTTACTGAAATTTACTCATGACACAAGTCTACTGGCCTTCTCTGCAGACTTTCTGTCTTCACACTGGGAGAGCTAAAAACGAGCTGTTGCTCTGTGTGCAGCCATCTTGGAAGTCAGTAATGTGATCTGATGTCAGTTTTTATTCATTCCTCAACGTATGAGTTCGGATCCAACACTCAGATCTGACGTGGCCATTACTCCAGCTCATGGAGCTCAACAAAGTCTCAACCTCCTGCCCTAACCAGAGTGCACCATGACTAACTTCCCTCAGATCTCGTTTGCCGCTTTCACAGTCAGATGTGTTTGGCTACTGCTCTCGAGCATTCACTTTAAGAGAAGTGTATTTCTTTAAAAAATACTTGATCCTTAATCACTTTATTTAGCAAATTTATCTTGGTTTGGTAAGTTGGTGCTTCCTGTCAAGTTCTCTGCTATTCTTGCCTAATTTTTTTCTCTTTTACACTTGCAAGTGTATTCCCAATACCATTGTTGGTAGGCCTTTCATACCCCTCTATATCCCTTGCCGTTAAGGCTGTTACGCTTTTCCTTCTTTTTTCTAAATTAAAAATAGTCTGCTAGTCTTTTTTTTCTCTGCTCTGTTCCTTTCTTTGTGGCAGTATTTGCAATTACCTGATTGTTCATTATTTTACCTTTGACTATGTCTGAAAAAGGGTTTAAAAATGTACAAAATATAGGCACACGATGCCATTTACCGATGCCCACTCTTTATGTGCCTAGTGTTTAGTGGTTGAACACTTAGAACAGGAATGTAACATATGCAGTGGGTTTAACCCAAGAGCCTTAACAGAAAAGAGAAGTAAATTAATATTGAAAGGTCTTTTGCCAACTACATTTTTTCAGGCCATCGCTGGTGTTCAGCCTCTTAAACCTAAATCCAAGGACCCTTCAAAAAGTTCCAGGTCTTTGGATTCTATGGCCTCAACTTTGTCTGAACCATGGAAAAAGAAAACAAAATCAGATCCAACATTTCCTGTGATCTGACCGTCCTCTGATCCAATGAGTTATCTGGCTGGTCCTCCCTCTGATCCAAAAAAATGTACTACATATCTGAAGTCTCCGAATCTAAAACCTTTGCGTTGAACTGTATATTCACCTTCAGTAGATCTGGGACCACCCAGTGTGCCCTCCTCTTTATTTGAGTGGCACTCTTAATTCCCCTTCTGTGGTGCTATCTCCTTCCTCCAGAAGTCTCATGGAGGCCGATGTGGAAAGGATGGTGACGAGATTGCTCACAAAGCAATTTTAGAAGGGTGTCTTCATGATTCCTACCTACTTGGGTCAGGAACATCATCCATTGACACCTCCACTGGTTGGTATTCCTTCTCTGACCCAAACTATGGAGTTAATTCTGGGCCTTTCTTTGTCATATCTGAATAGAGTCCCCTCTTCTGATCCAACAATTACTCTGAGTGCACTGGCTCTGATATTGTTGGATCCAGACGGCTCTTGGAGCTGAAGCTTCCAGGTCCGATCTGGGGAGGAATAAGATTAACTCTGAGGTTTTCAGACTGTCTCTTCCTCTTGTAGCTTTGGTGTTGGATACCTTGGCTCCAGCTTCCACTTTGGGCAGCCGGCTCTCAGAGTAGAGGGATTTGGTGGACCAAAAACTCATTTTCTCAATTCTGTTGGCTTCCTTCCCTAGGAGTGGTCGGCTTTTGAGGTTGTAAAGAGAGTTTTCGCTACTCCTTCAGGTCAGGCAGGTTCTTCCCCCTTGGATCCTCCCTGGACATCTCAGCTGACTTTGCACTGTGATCCTCAGCATTCTGCGCCACTGGTACGGCCAACCTAGAGCTTCCAGACCACCTAGCTGGGTATTGTCATTTCTTCCAATACTTCTTGGGATTACTCCACAGAAGTCCCTAGGAAGAGGATGTGCAAGAGGAGGCACTTGGATTCCTCCCGGGAGTCTGTCACTAAAGATACTGACTCTGATGAGGGAGAAGGGTCTCCCAAATCACCACCTGATGACGTCTCATTTGGAGACATCCTTGAGATCCTAAAACAGAAGGGTGGCTGATCTGCCCAAAACCCATCTCCTGAAGAGTCAGCATTTCTGGAAGCTTTTGGGACTGGCCTCTCTACCTCCTGGGTCACTCTGCCTACTGATGAACTGATTGATTTGGTTTCTAAGAGGCATGGAAGAAACCTGATATGATTGAGCCAATTCCCAAGAGACCGGATAGGATTCTGGCTCCACCAGTAGGAAGAGAACATTGGAGAACGGGAATATCGGTTGATACCATGGTCATGGGAGCAGCTACAAGAAAGGAACTCGTGGAACAGAGTTCCACTGTCTATCCCCCAATAGAGAATCTAGGGCTCTGAACAGATTTGGGAAGTGAGTATATGCTTCAGCAACTTTCTGATTGCTGAACTATTTGGCACAATTCACGAGGTTGCAAAGGGACTTAATTAAGAAACTTTCAAACTCCTTTGCAAGGACCGCTACTGCAGAGGCTCAAACTCAAACATCTCAAGGGCTGCGGGCATCTGTGTGATTTTATGGTGCCTTTCAAGTCCTCTTTCATCATTGCTCCCTTTGACAGTTCTTTGTTTGGCCCTGCAGTGAAAGACACATTTTCCAGGTGCGGGAAGAATGGAAAGACCCTATCTGCCATGGACATACATTTTTGACCCCTCAACAGACCTTCTCCAGGAATCAACAGGGAGGTCAAAGGATGTGGTTCAGGAAGTCTCAGGGTCCTTTCCATGTTCCCCCAGAGGCAGAGGGGGAGTGATAATGGCAGACGATGCCTCCATGGCAGAGGAGGCCTGCAAAACTGAGGGTCAAGAGAAACGTTTTCCAATTAGACCCTATCGGCACTCCTGAACAGAGGCCTGACTATCTTCCTCAGGTGACAGTTGGGGATTGTTTATCTCTGCACCAAGAAGCCTGGCTTAAAATAAATGACACTTGGGTGCAGAGAATCATTTCCAGAGGTTATATTATTCCTTTTCCCTTCCACCCCCATTACGCAAGAAAATCCCTGATGTTCCACTCAATCAGAGGGAAGCAGCAGCACTAGAAATTCAAAAGCTGCTAGAAAAAAAGTCATCCAAGAGGTCCCTCCACACTAACTTACTCAAGATTCTTTTTAGTGCCAAAGAAGACAGGGAACTGGAGACCGATGTTAGATCTCGGTGTGTTGAACAAATCGGTTTGACACACAAAACTCCGGATGGTCAGGTTTCAGTCAATTCTTCCCTTTCTGGGCAAGGATGACTGGATGCACTCGATAGACCTTCAGGATGCATACTATCACATAAAAATGAGCATACAGTCCAGAAGATACTTACCTTTCCAGCTGGGAGCCAGTCATTACCAGTTCAGAGCACTGCCCTTTGGCCTCACCACATCCCCTAGGGTTTTCACCAGTGTATGGCAGTAGTGGCAGCTCACTTGAGACTGCAGCAATTCTGTGTATTTCCGTATTTGACTGGCTCATTATTGATCCGACCAGGTTTCAACTGGTGCAAGCCTGAGATCAAGTGTTACAAACTTGTTCAAATCTTGGAATAACCATCAATCACAACAAATCGCAGTTACAACTGACCTAGATGTTGGAATTCATAGGAGCCATATTCAGCACAGTATCTATGGTAGCATCTCTTTACCTTTTGAGAGTACAGACAATAAGAACTAAAATTTCAGCCCAGTTGATTCTACAGGCCCTAGGATCAATGTCAGTGGCAACAGTCTTAGTTCAAGATATCCCATGAGAATTCTGCAGTGGGTAGCACAAACAAAATGAAGAGTTCTCTCAACCTATATCAGCAAAGATAAAAAATAACTCTGGTATCCAAAAGTTATCTTTCCTAGTGTATGCAATCACAACTGTTGCTAGGCCATCCCTTCATTCTTCCTCCGCCCAAGCCACGGATGCTTCCCAGATTGGGGGGGGGCATTTTCTGGGAAAGGCAGTCCAAGGCACTTGGTCCCCAGAGGAGGCCAACTTGCATATCAGTGTTCTGGAGATGACAACGGTGCTTTTGATGTTGCAGGCATTCCAAGATCCTCTCTCTCTCGGTACGATTGTGATCCAAACAGACAAGATGTCAGTAGTTTGGTACATAAACAAACAAGGAGGAACCAGATCTTACCCTCTGTGTCAAGAAGCCCTAAGGGTGTGGCATTGGGCATTTTTTTCCAACTGCTTTCTAATTGCAATGCATATTCTGGGGAAGTCCAACATGACAGCAGACAAACTGAGCATGTCCTTCTTACTACCTCAGGAGTGGTCTGTCAGAAACAAAGTGATGGACATGATTTTCCATCAGTGGGGCCAGCCTTGCTGCTATCCCTTTGCATATCCACTAAACAAGTGAATCAGAGTCACCAAGAGGTGCCTTTCTCACGATTGGCCCCCAGTCTTCTATATGCTTATCCCCTGATCCTTTTAATTCCCAAATTCCTCCACAAAGCAGCCAGACTGAAGAGCAAAGTCATTCTCATTGCACCTTACTGACCACAACACATCTGTTCCCCTTCCTTTGACCTCATCTTCTGGACACTCCTTGGATTCTGGATCTGACTCCAGATCTTCTGTCTCACCTGACAGGCATCATTCGCCCAGACATCTCAAACTTCAAACTAAATGCATGGTTTCTCCAATTCCATTGATAGCCAGTCAGCCAATGCTCTCTCTGCCTGTTCATGCCATTGTTATTTTCCCATAAACCTTCTATGAGGAAACTCTACAGAAGCAAATGGAAAAGATTTGTTTGTTAAGCAGAGCAGAATTGGGTAGAGCCCTTCTCAGCCCCATGCACTCTGTTCTTGAATTTTTAGCGAGTTTATTTAATGAGGGTGCTAGTTCATTGACTGTCATAGTCCTACTCAAAGCCATTTTGAATTTCCATATGGGGTTTCAGAATTCTTAACTGGCTTCCTGTAAACTATGCAAAGTTTTTTTGAAAGGTACTGTAATATCCTGTACCACCATAGGATTTAAATTTGGTACTGCAAGCTGTGACACGGTCGCTGTTTGAACCAGCAGCTAAATGTGATCTAAAATTCTTAACATGGAAAACTATCTTTTTAGTTGCTATTACATCTGCTTAGAAGAATTTTAGAACTTCAAGCATTATTTTCTAAGCCCCCTATATTTGATCTTCTGCAAAGACAGGGTTACCTTATGTAACAATACTTCCTTCTTACCTAAGGTGGTGTCAGTTGACAGACCACGATGCTTTGCCAGAGATGGCCTGCATTTGTCACCCCCGGGATTCTGAATATTGGCTAAGGTTCTTGCCACCCCTATAGTGCCTTTTTTAGGCAAGGTTCAAATGACAAATTCACCACCGTAACAGGAACAGGCAAGCAAAAACTGAGGGTGATGGTACTCAATGCTAGAAGTCTAAGTCTCAAAATGCACTTACTCGAGGCACTCCTTAAAATGGAGAACATCGATATCTGTGCAGTGACGGAGACCTGGTTCAAGGCTCCAGAGAGCACCCCTGCACTACCAGGCTGTAACTCATACCACACTTTTCGGTCATGTAACCTGGACCGGAACACCAAAGGCAGAGGTGTGTTCATATTCATTAAGGATATCCACACCTCCAGGCTAGTTGCTCAGCGTAATGCAGCTGAGGTTATCCAAGTGCAACTAACTCTGGGCAAAACTGCAATCCAAATTGTAGCTTGCTACAGATCCCCCACCATGCCCCAGGATTCCCACTCCTCTTTTCTTGATGTACTGGAAAATATAAGGGTTCAACCAAACACCCTAATAATGGGCGATTTCAACTACCCCACCATTAACTGGGAAAACTACATATGTACCAAGTCCTTCGCTCAACGCTTTCTGGAATTCATGAACTCCAATGCCCTGGATCAACTTATCCACACCCTCATCAGGGGCAACAATATCCTAGATCTAGTCATTACCAACATGAATGACCGGTGTTCCACACCTGAAGTCAGCGCCTCATTGGTCCAATCCGACCATAAGCTAATTACCCTAGATATCCACATTCTGTCCCTGTCCCCAGCCCCCATTAAGGAAACCATGGTAAAAAAATTCTCCAAAGCCAACTTTATGCTTCTTAAGACAGAAGTGGTGAACTTCATGACACCCATGCAGATGGACAATACAGTTACGACTACTGAATCCTGCACAATTGCACTTTATAAGCACTTACACGAGTGCATAGATCATGCTATCCCAAACAAAACCAAGACGCTATCCTCCAAAAAAGGAAGCCAATCTGGTAGTCCCCTGCCATAAACAAACTGTACAACAGAAGGAAAAAACTGTTGCAAAAGAGAGTAAAATTCCATGAGTGGAGGAGCTCCCTGGTCAGCCTCAGTAAGAAGCTGTGATCCCTTATAAAATCCTCCAAAGCTAGTTACGAAAACAAAATAGCCACTGATTCTAAAGATAGCCACAAAGCATTCTATAGCTATGTCAAGAATCTCAATGGCAACACTTAGATCTGCTCTGAGTTATAGCACAATGGCACTAAATATACAGACCCAACTGATATTGCCAACATCCTGGCAGATAGGTTTAGTGCTAACTTTACCCCCCTCTCACCCCCTAAAGAGCCCATCTCTATACCGGAAGAATGCAAAGTTCCTGTAATCACGGCTGCACAGGTAAAAAACATACTCTCCAAAGCCAAGAACACAGCATCCATGGGGACCAGACAACATCCCAGGCTGCGTTCTACATGAACTACAGAACAAACTGGCTACACACCTAAGTACCATGTTCAATCATAGCCTCACCTCAGGCTTTGTGCCAACTGAATGGTGCACAGTGATGGTTATCCCACTCCACAAGGGGGGGAGCTACCACAGACCCTGGGAGCTACCACCCCATTAGCCTGAAGAGCCTGGTCTGCAAGGCCATGGAATGTATCATAATGGAACTTATAAACAAAGACATTGGTAATCTCCAAACTCTGGACCCCACCCAGTTTGGGTTTGTAAAAGGCAGATCATGTCTCCTAAACCTGATAGACTTCTTTGAAGCAGTCACCAAAGCCGTAGATGAGGGTAAGGTGGTTCACACAGCCTATCTAGATCTTGCCAAGGCTTTTGACACCATCCCCCACTCTGGAGTTATAGATAAACCCACTAAACTAGGTATAAATCCCTATGTCACAAGATGGGTTGCCAACTGGCTCACTGACTGAACCCACACTGTGAAAGTAGCAGACACCAAATCTGACTTCAGACAAGTGGAGTATCACAGGGTTCAGTCCTAGGTCCTCTCCTGTTTGGTATCTACTTCTCTGAGGTACAGGCTAACACAGAAGGTCTTTGGCTAATGAAGTTCGCAGATGACTACAAATAGGAGCCATAAACGAAACTCCTAACGATGTGGACAACCTACAAAAGGGCCTCACTGAGACAGATGTCTGGTGTCAAAGCCATGGCCTCAAGCTCAATGCCAAAAAGTGCATTGTCATCCCCTTTGGTAAAAACTCTGTACCCATGAACTACAACATAGGCGATAATATACTTAACACCGAAAGTGTGATGAGACCTTGGGACACAGGTAGACAGTAGTCTCTCCTTTGATAATCACATCGCCACAGTAGTCAGGAAATCGTTCTACGTGGCACACCTCATCACAAAAGGTTTCTCATCCAGAAAAAAAAGAGGTCATTGTTCCCCTCTACTCATCACTCATTAGACCCATTATAGAGTACAATGCCCCTTTTGGTATGTACCTCACAAGACATCTACAACAACTGGAAAGGCCACAGAAATACCTCAGAAAGAGGATTACCGGCCTCAAACAGATGCCCTATGCAGACTGTCTCAAAAACCCCCTTTTTTACTCTCCATATAGCCCCTACTCAGAGGAGGTGATATACTAAATATACAAAATACAAAGCTACCAGAGCTGTGGACATGCTGGAGGAAAACTTCCCCAATCCGTCCGAGCTACATGCTCCAGGGACCTAAACCTTGTCACCACAATAAAAAGAACATGCCAGTGGGATAGATTCCTGTCCCAGAGACTTCCTATACTCTGGAATAAACTACCTATGTATATCAAACAAAGCTCCTCATTAGTACTTTTCAAGAAAAATCTTGATGATTGGATGGGAAATAGGAAATTCACCCCGGGGATCACCTCTGTGGCTCTGCTCGACAGTGGCACAAGAAAATAATTTTCTTGGGTGGCAAAAGCCTTTTTGTCTGAGCTTATATAGGCCCTAAGGCCGATAGCCTAGTACCTACCTATGAACCTGTAAATCTGTAAAAAAAAAAAAAAAATATATACATATATATATATATATATATATATATATATGTGTGGATCTACCTGAAAAGATCGAAAGCTCACAACACCAACAACCATATGGTCGACACCATTTAACCGATAGCCAAAATCTCGACATCGGAAGGACACCATAAAAAAGGAAAATAAAATTCCTGTTCAACTGTTAGCTCCGCCCCAACACCCCCCATAACTTTAATATACCAACTCTGAGATTGCACTACAGTGCAGGAATGGAAATCTTTCCATTCCACACTATAGTGAGATGCCGGTTCCGCATTGTCGGCATTCCGAATGTTGGTCATATGGTGTCAGCCATGTGGTTGTTGGCATTCTGGACTGTTGGCAATGTCAGGTAGACCTATATATATATATATATATATATATATATATATATATATATATATATATATATATAGTTTGCTATCAATACTGCGAACGACAACCTGTCGGCATGTATGCTGTCAAATCAGATTGTCGTTCACAGGATGTAAGGTGCATGGGATAGTCGAACATATTTATGCAAATGTAGTAATGTATTCACCTTAGTGTGCTTGACAAACTATATGGAGGTCACAGTACAGTGGGGATTGGAAATTCATCCATATCCCCACTGTAGTGCGATCTCGGAGTTGGAATATATTAGCAGGGGGTGTGGGGGGGGAGGGCGTATCAGCTCCTATATGGGTATCACGTGACCTTTTCAGTGACATTGTCTTCTCAAATGTGTCTGTCATTTGAGGCAACATTGTGACGCAGACGAGATTCCGGTTTCAAAGGATTGCTTTGATATTGCGAACGGAAATTATTTTGCCTTTCACAATGTTGATAGTAAACCTGTGTGTGTGTGTGTGTTAAGCATTTATAACTATATTTAGAAAAAAAAAAATTTAATTTTGTAAACAAACTTCCATTCTTGAGAGTTGTATTATGTGATCATATGGTACGGTCAGACATGGTGTAATACAATGTAATATGATGAGTAAATGTTGATTTTTCAAAACTCACAACCATAAAAAAAACAAATGGGGCATTGTACTCAATGATGGATCTGATAAGGTCCGAGTAGAGTGTTACTATAACTTCCTTGGACCTAGATGCAGTGCAGTTGCTTATGAGTTGAGCGACATAGAATGGTTTTCTTTCTATCTTGTGTACATGTTGATCAAAGGCCATATTACTGTCTGTATATCTTCCCAGATCCCCAAGTACAAAGTCATCTCTTAAGGGTGGTTTAATGATGGAGTAGTTTGCTTGGGTGGATGGTTTCCCAAAGGGCACTATAATGCATTTTTTTCATATCAAGTTTTAATCTGTGGCTTGGCACCAATCATTTGTTTGAGGTGGATCCCCTTGTAGGATGCCAGTGTTGTGGGAATCTATGATAACTCCTAATTTACAGTAATCTGTGAACTTGGTGAGCCAGAGGCCTTTGACATTAGTCTTGACTTCCTAGAAGTATATGCTAAACAGGAGCAGACCCAGCATGGAGCTCTTGGGGACTGTGTAGCTGACCAGACTCCTGGTGGAGGTGGTCTCGCCGATGCAGATGTCTTGGCTACTGTCTCTGAGCCAGCCTGCAATCCAGCGAGTTATTTAGGGACTTATGCCTAGTTCTGAGATTTTGTCAATAATACCTGAGTGGGGTATTGTATCAGATGCCTTGGCCATGTCAAGATACGTACTATGCACCATTTTTCCCCTCATTCATAGTCTCAGTATTCCTCTCAAAGAAGTTTACCAGGTTGAGTAGGCAAGGCCTTCTCTGAAGAAAGCCAAGCTGGAATGGGTACAGTATATGTAGATTGCCAGTGTCCTTGCTGAGCATTTCCATGATAATTCATTCAGTGGCTTTGCATATTAGGCTTGTTAAACAGATGTGTCTGTAGTTTCCAGGATCAGTTGATGGTCCACCCTTATCACTGGCCACTCATACGTAGGGACTGCAGGACTGCAGCCCCCACCCCAGGTGAAAACCAAAGTCCTGAACGGACTGCACGCATGCGTGCTCGGCTTTCAACTCAACCGGAAGTGCACGTATGCATGCAGGAATCCGGACTGGGTAAACAGCAGTCCAGATTCAGGATAACACATTGTGAGCAGAGATGCCCCAGAAGTCTGTGGTTAGAACCGCATAAACAGGAAGGGGACAGGCCTGCAACGTCTGCAGGCTAGATAACGTGCCTGCTCTCGTGGGAAGATGTGGAGTTTTGCGTGGACCTAGAAAGTGCAAGAGGACTCGTTTGGAGAGATGACCGGGGAAGCAGCACTCCAATACAAGTAAGGACGTGTGTGTGTGTTTTGAGGGGATCTTAGATAATCGCATTATTAGTATCTCTCTCAGGTTGTGTGAGAACGCAGAGTTCCTGGTTACTTTATTGCATCTTGTCTCCTAGATTATCTCCTCGCATGGATGACAAGATAGGCATTTCAAATTGTCTTTAAATAAGAAGCCTCTTTCAGAATAACAGTTTTTTAGCTAGGTTGGTATTTTTAAGGTAGCATGTCCGCTAGATAGGCTTTCAGTAAAGGTCATATAACTATACAGAAACTGTTAATGGTTATGTACTCGGTATCATTTGCAGTGAGTTTGCTGAAGCCAACTTCCAAGAGCTGTTAATGTATTTCTTTTGTATGGATCCTGCACATATTCTTTTGTACCACTTGCACAAAGACTGTCTTGGAGAACATGGAATATTTTTGTTTTAGCTGATAATGATATATCTCTCCCTGGAAAAGATTTCTCCCGCAGACTTAAAGGGGAAATTGATCATACATCTCTTAAAGATGAATACTCAAGAGCTGTACCTTTGGTAAAAGACTGGCATATTTCACATTTTCCCTTTGTATACAGGCTACTGAAAAAAAAGGATCGCTAAACTAGTGATGGCAGTGTATCAGCTGATGGTTTCTTATAATTTATTTTTGTCCTGTGATATGACATTTTAATCGGCAATGGCCAAGTTCACTGTTGACCCCATGAGGACGAAGTAGGTTAGAATTTTTTCTCGGTCATGATTCTTGTTTCTCCTTCTCCGTTTTCTCTGTGGTATTTGCCTGCTACATGAGGATCAGTTTTGGACTGTCAGATACACTCCTAGGCTAGTTTCAGTCGTATTTCAGTGGTTGAGTTCAGACTTGCTATTTATCATAGGCTGCTTTGAGTTATTTCATTCACAGGCCTCGTCTGCTGCAAGAAATTCTTTGTAAGAAACACTGCACCAGGTTTTCTCAGGGATCACTACTGGCTGATTGTGGCCTACAGATACCTATGTGAAAAATCATGATACGGCAGTGCATCCCCTACCATGGCATTAATGATAATGTACAGATTTGCCTCTCATTTGATCTAGCCTTACCCGACTTCCTTAAAGATGTAAAAAGTTTTCCATTAGGACTGATTCAAATTAACCCAACTAGTTTATGTATATCCCTCAACCCTTAAGGTGCTAACAGTCCACTAGTCAGTATTTTCTTTCTCCTTCTATTCATCTATCCGAAGAAGTGTGGATATGATGAGAGTTTTATATTGAGGATTAAGTCATTAGAGGAGTCATTTGATGAGGATCTGACATTTAATAGAAACATGTTGAGTATTGTTAGATCCGGTATTTTCCTAAAAAAATATCACCAGGATTATGGGGAGGGTGGTGTAATGGTTAAGGTGCTTACCTTAAAAACACAAGGTGCAGGGTTAGATTCTCACAGGGGGTAATTGGCTAGGCTTAAAAATGTTCCATGGGGACAGTTAGCTTAGTAATAATCTATGAATCAGACCCTTTTCCTAAACTGCAAAACAAAAGTACTGGTCCACACATATGTTGCCTCATGAATTAATTACAGCAATTGCAGATAACTAAAGCTACTTGAATGTGAACTATTCTAACTTGTTCTCATGTGTAGTGCCATTGGCAGAGTAGTATCTAATAAAATAATTACCTCCCATGTTAATCCTGTCACCTGACCGTCCTTACAGTGTCATTTATAAGGTACTGTGTACTATGTGCAGTCTAAAATCTTTCATATCTATCTAAAAGATATGTACAACTCCCCAAGAAAAAAAAAAAAGAAAAAAGAAAACTTTTAATTAAAGGTTTCTAGGAAGGTAGTTGTACCTTACATAAGGGAACTATAGAACTTTCAGTAATTTCAGTAGTTAAAACTTTGTGCAGTTATTTCTCGCACCAGTCATGATTGTTACTCAAGGTGTTAGCTTTTCAAAATCAGCTACAGACGTGTTTGATCAGTAAGACTTTTGAGTCTCAAATTTGGCAGACCTGTCTAATGATTGTGTGTGTGTGTGTGTGTGTGTGTGTGTGTGTGTGTGTGTGTGTGTGTGTGTGTGTGTGTGTGTGAAATGCCCCAGTTGATATATACTGATACATGGTGTTGGTTAGAAAATACCTCAGGCTTGAACCCTGTACCTTGGGTTCAGGTAGCAAGAGCCTGAATTCCCTACCCACCACCATTTGCGAAAACTTTGCAGATTTTTGCTTCATTTTTTGTTCTGTTCTGTTCCTCATAAATTTGTAGTTTCTGGATTTTTAATGAATTAAATAGTTGATGGTGCAATGGCGCAGTGGTAGCATTGTTGCCTCACAGCTAGAAGTTCTCTGGTTTGATTCTTGGCTAGGGTGCCTTCTGTGTGGAGTCTGCGTGTCCTCAGTGTGTTTGTGTGGGTTTGCTCTGGTGTCCTCCCATGTTACAAAGACATGTGTCTGGAGTGTTTGAGCCGCTGCTTAAAATTGGCTTTTGTTCCAAGTCAGACTTTCCTGGTGAACAAATGTTAAATAAATTAAAATCACAGGCATTTGAATTTCAGACTTCATAGTCTTCAGAAAGTACATGGTAACACCAAATCTTTTATTCTAGCAATTTTATAAGATGAATATTTATAATTTGTCCCTATTTTTGGGACTGTATTCCCCAATTATTGGCTTTATCCAGGTTTTTTCGTGCTAAGGTTGAGAGCTATGGTGAGAACTGAATTCACTAAATGGTAGCCATTTAAGTTTCAGTCTTCCTCTCTCTCACAAAACAGCTGATGTGGCATAGTGGTATGTTGTTCTGACTGTTTTGCACAGGGTCCTGGGTTCAAGACATGGCAGTGAAATGCATGGTGGTATCACAGCATTTTATTCTAGCAACTTTCCAAGATTATACAAGCAATGTTTAAAATGTGTCCCTGGTTTTTGTCGTCCCCCCCAATAAATTTTAGCTTTTTCCAGATTTCTTGTACTGCAAAGTTGAGAGCTACAGCTGAGTGTCGAATAGATTTTACAAGGGGCTGAAAGCTGCAGGTGAAGAGAAGTTTAATGCTAAGTCTGCTTGCATTGTTGATAGCACAACAGGTAGTGTACTTGCTTTTGATGCAGAAGGCTGTGGGCTCTACTCCCACAGTATGTAGATGCATTGCTGATACTGTACTGTGTTGTAAAGGGGGTGGATGCTGCAGTCCTTTGTGGTGAAGATACCTAGTAACTAAGAACCTGTTATTAGTTTGCCGTCCATTCCCTATTGCAATATTACTAGCTTAGCAGTTTTTTTTTTTAATGTAACATAGGCAATTTATTCCTCAAGGACAAGAGGCACTTTATTTGTAGATGAAACAATGAAATATAAAGTTGTTTGCTAGCGGCAACCTCTTCATTAGTGACATATCTCTATAATGTGCAATTATTTAGATGACTTTTACTTCTTCAGAGATTGTATATATATTTACTGATACTGGTGGATTGTAGAAGTTTGAGTAGACTTTATGATAGAAATGTTCTGAATTTGGCAGTTTTGTCATTATTGGTGCATGTATTTTGTTTCATTGTTTACTGGAAAAATGTTCAAAACAGTAAATTTAAAATGCCCTCTAACAGCTGTACTGTATTATGTATCAAAGAACACGTATGTTTCGTGTTTCTAGATTTCCTTCAC
This sequence comes from Protopterus annectens, assembly GCF_019279795.1. Lineage (NCBI taxonomy): Eukaryota > Metazoa > Chordata > Ceratodontiformes > Protopteridae > Protopterus > Protopterus annectens. The sequence continues at coordinate 832,448,578 of NC_056727.1, read as the reverse complement.
TTTGATAGTGACCATCCATTATTCCAGAAAAAGGGAATAATTAAAGGACATCTGATCAGAGCCTCTAGAATGTGCAGTGAGGACGACTTGTTTAAACAGGAAATACAATTCCTCAGGTCATTATTCATTGAAAAGGGGTGCCCTGCACCTTTATTTGACACATTGGTTGCTGAAATATCATCTAAAAGGTTGGAACAGTATGCCCCATTGTTGGGTGAAATTGACAAACAGTACAACAGGGTGCAACAGAAGGACCTTATGGAGAAAGAGCATGCCTTTATTCACACTTCCAGTAAAAATAGTTTAGAAATAGAAAACATTATTGGTAGGTACTGGCCAGTCTTAACCATGCATGAGGACATTAATAGGGCCATTCCAAGTAGACCAAAATATGTGAGAAGAAGGAACATGAACTTGAAGGAACTTTTGGAAAGGAACACAATAGCTAAGGTTTCAGATAAAATATCTAAAATAGGTACATTTAAATGTGGCTCATGCAAACAGTGTCCTTACATGGTCAATGATAAGGGCCTTTATTTGAAATCAAGAAAGAGGAATATTGTTTCCCCAGGGCATTTTAACTGTAACACAAAGGGAGTAGTATATCTTGGGTTTTGCCAACAGTGTTTTGGATTCTATGTTGGCAAGACTGAAAGAACTTTGAGAAAAAGAGTTTACGAACATTTATATGAAGTAGAAAAGAAAAATGAATCAAACGCGTTCTATAAATATTCATTAACTTGTAAAGAAATGAGACTAAAATTTTTAGTCTTGGAACAAGTAGGACTTAACCCAAGGGGAGGTGATTGGGAAACGTCCCTTGAGTATAGGGAGTTACTGTGGCAAATTACATTAAATGCCTCCAAATCACCAGGACTTAATGATACTATCAGTCTGAATAGTTTACTCAAGATTAGAAGAGCTAAGTTATAATCTCATCACCTAACATGAAAATATTAAGATTTTTTACCTACAGGTAACTTTAATATATATTTAGTTACTAAAAGGTAAAACTTTTTGTATTTAATGAGTTAAGTGTTTTTATATACAACTATATATACATATAGTAGGGTCATTCTCCAGATTAAAATAGTAATCCACTAGTTAGGTATAACGGTCTTTACATTGTATATGAGACTATTGTACCTTTTAGTTTTAAGCTCTCATTTTTGTCCTTGAAGATTGCTTTTTATGGCATGTCTCACAACATGTTTTACAGTTTTTATTTTAAATGGGTTTTAGTAGTGTGGTATTTCATGTTATTACTATTATAATTTAATAAGAGCAATGCAATGGATGCTTAAGTTTATTAAGCTGTATAAAAGAAATATTTATATAGGAAGTGACGTGGTTTCATAAGTAACAAGGCTTTTTGAAGTGTATACCCTTAAATGTTCAAACTATTCAATTGAATAATTGTATAACAATGTTGCAATTAATGTATTACAATATTAGTATATAAGACATTGAGGTTTACTTGTATTCCATCTTGACAAAGCCTGGGAGAACCCGGGCAAAAGCACTTGATTTATTTTATGCTGAAGGATTGTTCGTTTTGGAATTAAAGGTTGTTTCCGAGAATCTGTGGACTTTTTGCTGTGAGTTCTGCTTTTTACCTGGTCGGTAACTGTTTTAGATTTTGTTTTTGGTCAAAGATTCAAGTTAGAAAATAATGACAGACATTTGAGTTTTAGATTTCATACCTTTCAGAAAATTCATACTAATGGAAGACCTACTACTATTCTATTATCTTTTTAAGTTTATAAAAGCAATATTTAAAAATTGTCCTTATTTTTGGGCCTTTGTCCCACTTTTTTATATGGCTTTGTCCAGATTTCTTGGTCTGAGGTTGAGAGGTATGACAAATGTGTCAGAGCCATCACCATCAGCCAGAGACATTTCAAATTGTGACATACTTGTTGCACCCCACTCCCCCATGTAGTGACTCTGGATGTGTCCAAGAAAGGCAAGAAGCAGTTATGCAGTGTAACTGCACAGAGTATTCCCCCATCCAAGGGAGACACAAGTACTACAGTGGCTTTTCATCTGTCCTTGATTTTACATAATGTTCTGGTTTTCTGTCATATTTGTATACTATTGATTTATGGTTCTTATTATTCAGAAAATGCATGCTGTTGAATTGCCTTTTGCTCTGTGTTTAAGTAGCAATGTTTTAATGACCATCAGGCAAGCTTGTCCGAGATTGTAAGATGCAAGTAAGCTTTAATAAGCATACTGTTAAAGAATTGCCGACATTGAAAGCCTTTTTGTTGTTGCCATGCAGAGAATATTTACATAACTAGATAACGTACAAGCCTTAGGTATTGAAATGCATATGACAGTACTTGTAATAAAGGACAAGATTACAGTATTTTCAGAAGCTCATTACATTTGTTGGAGACTTGCAGTCATCTTTGCAGGCTTTACCTGTAAACTAAACAGAATGCCAATCTATCATGTATGGTCCATAACCTGTGCAGTAATCCTTTAAGCAATTTATCTTAAACTTGTTTCTTGTTTGCTGTTCATTTTTTACTTTGATCATGTTTTCCCCATGAAACAGTTAGATAGTTGTCAGGCAGCAGGTCTTTTTTGGATAATAAACATTTTTACCAGTGGGGGTATCGCAGAGATTGCTACTTTCAGCATGTTACTTGGTATTTTTATAAAGCTGAACATAAATTATAATTAGAACTGCAGTGCAAGGAGAAGTGGTTTGAGTTGAGTGCTGCTTGTTTTTTTATACTTGATTTTGACTGGCATTCCAGTAACGTATTTAGAACGTAATTTATTTTTTCATGCCTCACAACCTTTTTGTTTCCATCTAGATATTAAGTAAGCTGTCATGTAGCCAATGCACTGAAGTATTTTTTTTTCTATACTTCATTTTGTCTTGATTGTACTCTGTTAATGACGGTTTGGCACCCAGGGCAGCGTATTTATTTAAAGTTCCATTTGTTGTGGTTTTGAGCATAGATCTGCCCCTTTCTAGGTGGCCACACCCTTTTTTTGCGACTGTAGTTGAAGAATACCTCAAGTGGTCCTTCTAGGTCATGTTTTAGGCTATTTAGAACACTACTGGGGATATTGTTGGGGCCCACTGAAGCAGTTTTTGGCCTTGACAAACGCCACCAGGACCTACTCAGTGTTGATAGTTTGGGGGTGATATACTAGAAGTGATTTTACTGGAGATGGGAGGGGTGTAGAGGGGGTAAAGTTGGTGCATCTACTGGCTGATAAATTTAGCTCTGTGTCTCCATGGTCAGTGAAGGCTGTGCCATTTACGACCAGCTTTGCACACTGCTGAGTGTTACGTTTAAGGTTCTTGACATAGTTGAAGAAGGTTTTGTGATTGTCCTTAGCCTGGGTGGCTATTCTGACCTTGTAATTGGTCTTGTTGGACTTTCTTCTCTTGTTTAGTTGAATCAGAGAGCTCTTGTCTCTATGAGAGTTGCCATTTCTGATTTTGACTATAACTTTTTTCTTTTGTTATATGCCTTATTAAGGTAAGGATTCCACCAATGGGGTTTGTTTTGGGTGTTAGTTTTGAGCTTACGTCTTGTAGATATGGTAGCCTCAATGCACCCATTTACACATTTGTACAGGTTTTCTGTGAATAAGTCTGCATAGGTAGCTCTTTTCTTGGGGTTTGGGGAAGGCATGGATTTTGACAAGCTATCACCTAATAGAATGTATGTGCTTTAGAATAGTTACCAACTGTTATGGGTTTAGTTGAGTTTTGTCGGTTTATTTTTATTTCAAGGGAATCAGCTTTGTCGTCCTACCCCACTATTGACATGACATAGGAGAGGGTACAATACTCTCTGGTGTTGATGAGTACTGGGTCCAGTATGTTTGATCCTCTAGTTGGAGTGTGTACTGTCTGCTCAGGGGTGTTCATTTTGATTAAAGTCCAGGAAATGTATTGTCTGAGAGTTAGAGACAATGTACATTTCCCAGTCTATGGGGGTAGTTAAAGTTTGCCTTGAATTAGGGTATTTGTTGGAATGGCGAGCTCCTCTAGCAGGTCTAGGTAAAAGTTGTGAGGTTCATGTATCATAGAGGGTGACCTGTAGCTGCCCAGGACATGGTAAGAAACCTTGTCTATGAAGACTTAGATGTGGATGAACACCACGGCATCATTTAACCAAGCTGAAGTTGTATTTGTTGCTAATGTTGATCAATAAGACACCTCCATCTTTAGCCCCTGTCTGTGCTGCTGTTGGCTTAAATGTATGGAAGGTACTGTAGCCTTGCACTGCTAAGAGTGGCTTATGCATCTTTAAACCTAGTCTTAGTAACAGCACAGATGTCCACATTCTCTAGAGTGAGTAGAGCTTGTAGGGTGTAGAATTTACTTTTTAAGCTCCTTGCATTGAGCAGTACACCTTAAGGCTGCTTTGAGTATTTTTTCTTTGCTATGTTAGCTGCTTTATATGATTTTGAAATTCCCTAAAGAGGCAGTAGGGGGGGATAAAGTTTTAGCCAATATCTGAAAGCCTGGGAGGGGACAGGTGCAGACCATCTTTAGCAAAGCAAAGTGATCTGTTAACCAAGTTTTCCCATGCTGATAGCTATTGGATCACCCTGGAGCGACACTATAAACTAAGCCAATTATTAAAGTCAGTAATTTTCTGTTCATACTATAGTATCATCAGTGGTGAATACAAGGTATGTACCTGTCTGTGATACATATTCAGAGAGATCCAGTATGTCTCTTTTTGTATAGTCCAGTGACGTATGTTTCATGTCATTTACACTCACATGGACTATAACAGAATCATATTGGTACCTGTGGTGCAGTGCCTTGTGTTTGTATGTGTTATTATGGAGCCTAGCTCTAGATAGTTTGAACCTAGCTGAAATGAGGTGGGCTACTTGCCACAACTCTTAGCTGAGATACCAGATGACCAGAGGTTTCTGAGCTTCAAAAAAACATAAGTTGCCTTTTTTTTTTTGTTTGTTTGTTTTTTGCTTGATTGTATTTACTGCACTTTCTATTGTGTTCTGCATATTTAATACTGTAAACTAAACTGCACTATCTGTACTGCATTTGTCTATCATATTTTGCTGCTTTTTTCACTATTGCAAAACTTTTTTCTGCTATTTTCACTGTTTGCAAAGTAATTGTTGCTACTTTTCACTGTTTGCTAACCATCTATTCTGTTTGTTGTGTTTTCCCCAATCAGTGTTTTAAATAACTGATTTGTTTGCCATTTAAAGCATTCTTTAGTATCACCTTGTTGTTTAAAACCTTTTTTAGTGCTTCACTGCTGTTTTTCTGCTGTTTAAAACATTTTTAGTGTTTTCCACCTAAATTAGTGCAGCTAGTAGCTGTAGCATAGTCCAAATACAGGTTTGCTGCACCTGGGTCTGATTGTAGTGGCTGTTGTATTCTGAGTACATTTTTTCAAGTAATCTTTGATTGGAAATGGCCCTTCTGCACCTGTGTGAGAGAAGTGTGCTGATTGGAATCTGTCTGTTGAAGGTGGTGATCAGTCTAGGGCTTGGAGTTTGTTTTTAACTTCTGGTATTTAAGCCCCACGTTTGATCGGGTTTCTGCTTATTTGCACTTTAACAGTTGTGTGCCATAGCTGGACGGATAATTTCAACAATCTTTCCCTTAGATACAGCTGTAATACATCAGTGTAGTCCTCAACTTTAGTACATCTCTGGTCTAAGAAGTATTGCTAGTGAGCTATGAGCTATTAAACCACCAGCCCAAAACCCTGTCAGAAATACCCATCTACAGAGCACTTCCTAAGTCAGTCCTGAAAGCATCCCCTTTGTGATAACAGTTTTTCAAACCTAGCATTTTGGACAGTTGGAGTACTCTTGTTTCTCCTGCCAGCCGTGTTGTCTTGGGTCTCCAGAGGCACTGTAGCAGCTGCTTCATGTACACTAACAACCCTCTGTTAATAACTCACTCCAGCACAGAGTGCTAGAGATGTATCTACACCAAGAATCTTAAATCCCTGCTCTCTCACACTCCAGACCGTAACACTGAAGAGGTTGTCAAGTCACCCAGCAGTACACATACACATAATACTACTACTACTCATACACACTGCACACATCTAACGCATAAATCAACATAAGCGGAGGATCTGTCAAAAAACTTACCGAAACACCAGACACCACCAAAACAAAAGACTGCTACAACTAACAGTTTCCACAGCTCCCAAGACATATAGCAACACCAGTGTCTCACCTACCAAGCCCTTAAGGCATAACACTCAAAAAGCAAATTTTCTTGTCATTGGAGACTCCATAGTGAGACGCACACATGTCCTACACACTAAGTTAGATAAGGAGAAAGTCACAGTCAGCTGCCTGCCCAGTGCCAGGATTTGTCAGATCATGCATGCACTTAGGTCTCTTGGTAACAAGTACCAGTAGGACTCTGTCATAGCTCAATAGCTCATGCTGGAGTGAATGACACGAGACATACCTCACTAGACTATGTGATGAGAGACATGAGTGAGCTCTCCGAGTACGTGTCCCAGGCAGGTATGCCCCTAGCTTTGAGCAGAATATTACCCTCACCTAGAATTATACCACAGTATAAACAAAAAATGATCGATTTCAATAATTGTTTTAGTTTTTGGTGTTATTTAAAGGGGATCCATTTTCTGTTAGCCTGGAATGACATAGTCAACAAACTTCACTGCTTTGCCAGAGACTGTTTGCACGTGACACCACTAGGCTTCCAGCTACTGGCAAAGGCTCTTGCCTCCCTCATGGTGCCTTTTTTAGGCAAGGTCTCAAAAACAAATTTGCCGATGTGAAAACTGCCAACTATAGCAAAATAAGGGTTATGCTGCTAAACGCTAGGAGCTTAAACCAAAAACTGCACACCATGCAAGCACTTCTATCATTGGAGGATGCAGATGTCTGTGCAGTTGCAGAAAACTGGTTCAAGGCCTTAGAGAGTATCCTGGTCTTGCAAGGCTGCAATGCCTTCCACACCTTCAGACCACAAAACGAACATGTGAGAATCAAAGGAGGCGATGTTTCCGTCTATATTGGAGATAAAGTCACCTCCCGACTAGTTAGAATGGGTAACTCTATTAAGTTACTCCATGTTCAGATTACTGTGGGTAAGATCCCTATTCACATCATAGCTAGTTATAGATACCCCTCCATGGATCATGATGTGCATGAGGCCTACTTGACCGAACTGGAGTCAGTCCAGATATGGCCAAACAGTCTTGGTCATGGGGGTTTCAACTATCCCACCATCAACTGGGAAACCTACTCTAGCCCTAACTTGCTGGTGCAAAAGTTCCTTGACATTGTTAACTCAAATGCCCTGGAACAAATTGTTCAAACCCCAACAAGAGGCACAAACATACTAGATCTGGTCGTCACTAACACGGCAAACAGATGCACCACCGAACTGTCAGACCCTCATTAGTTAAATCTCACCACAAATCAGTCACCTTCGAACTGGCACTAACACCAGAATTGACAAAAGGTGACTTCAAAACTTTACCAAAGCAGGTGTACCCTCCTAAGCAAAGGTAGAAATACATTCCAAGCCCCACCCCCAGCTGAAAGTGGTAACTACACGAAAGTTTACAGTAAAGCCCTGTATAATCACTTGTATAAGTGTATAGACTTGGCTGTTCCAGAGAGAATCAGAGCGAGACCCCCAAGTAAAAACAAGTCACCCTGGCGGACATCTAGCATCAACAAACTTTACAACAAATGCAAAATGTTGCTGTCTAAGAAAACTAAGGCAAGGCCACAACAATGGAAAAGCACCCTCCTCAGCCTCAACAGACAAATATGAAACGTATCAAATCCTGTAGTGTAACTTTGAGAAAAACTTAGCAATCACAGCCAAGGATAATCATAAGGCCTTTTACAGCTACATGCAGAGCTTAAACGGTAGGACCCAAGCATGTGCCAAACTAGTGACTAATGGTATCACACACACTGATCCCGCAGAGATAGAAAACCTACTGGCAGACAGATGTGGCAAAAATTTCATACCCTTATCCCCTCCAAACTTATCACAAACCATGCCACCAACTTCTGCCCACCCTACATATCTGAAGAGCAAGTCAGTAAAGCCTTGTCTAAGGTAAAAAACACAGCCATTATGGGACAGGATGGCATTCCAGGCTGTCATCTAAACAAACTAAAACATAAACTAGATCACCATTAAGTACCCTTGCGATGGTATGAGTTATTGCCAGCTATGGCAGGAGAAGTAGGGCAGTGGATATGTAACATATGCCAGCATAGCTAGCTGGAGTTTTGTAAAAAAATTATATGTCATTTGTATATCAAACTGATTTGTACAGGTGCTTGTGTTGAAAATGTATTTGTAAAGCTGCTTGTGTTAAAAATGTACCAACAGCAGGTCCTGCTGGACAGAAAAGAAATACACCTGCATGTCAGACTGTATTGTAACTGTTGAAATGAACATTTTGTAACAGAGGATACTGGAAGAGAAGAGGTTGATCGCAGTCCAGCTAAGGGTTTAGGCCATAAAGATTGTATCTTATAGTTTTGACTGCAGCCAGAGATTAAATGTCTGTGAAAATCAGGACTAGGAATCCTACTGTATTGTCCTTAGGGATGAACTAATCTCTACCTTGGAAGGGTGGAAGTTTTTGAAATGGTTTTATAGCTTCCAGATGCTATAACACATCTTGCAGAGCTGTATGTGTGTGTATGGTAACACATATGTGCTAGGTTCTGATTACATTTCTAGTAAAAAGTGTAGTGTGGGAACCAGAGTCAGATGACTGTGGTGTCATTCTGTAGTCCAGCAGTGAAATGATGCTTTAATACTAGATGAGACCGAAGTCTCAGGGCGGTCTGCTTGTGAAACCTGCCAAGAAGGAAGACCACTCACCCACTTCATCTCGCCTTGCTTTAGTAAGTAACAAGGGAATAGTAATTCTTTAGATAAATCAGGAAAATATAGTGAGATTAGTTAAGCACCGTCTTTCTGTATCTGTGTGAATCTATCCATCTGTGTTATTTTTAATATTTCATGTGATTGAAACTGGTGTTTATTGTAAGTAGATATATAGTATTTTCTTGCACTTTTATTATTTATTGGACACTCTAAATTGGCCCTAGGTGTGTGTGTGTGTGTGTGTGTGTGTGTGTGTGTGTGTGTAACTTCTGTGGAAGGTTGGGCGCCGGGCTGGCAACTCGACATTGTAAAAACTCCACTGCCAATCATGAGAGGACAGATGATCCGCTGTGGAGACCCTAATCGGGAAAAGCCGAAAGAAGAAGAATTAAATATATTTAACTTTTAATTGTGGCTGGTCTTTTAGAGAATATTTTAACCTGTGAGAATACTTATATTTATTTGGGGGCACTGTGGCCACTCCTAAAAGCCTTGCTGCATTGGTCAAATACTGACATTTGTATTATTATTCATTTTACTCAGTATAATTGGGTACCCTTGTAAGAGCCTTAGAGTAGCTGGCTTTGGAGTGTTCTGGTGGCAGTATCTACCATGTAATCAGGTCTATATTATATCCTCGAACGCTTAAAAAAGCGAATGCTGATTGATCAAACTTATTTTCGCGAAACTGCAAAATATCAAAGCAGCAGAAACTCAAATTTTTTCCTAGGGAAAGAATTTGGTTTTCCGTTTCTGTTGCTTCGGTATTTTCAGTGTTATGGTGGAAAGTTACCGGTTGGATTCAGGTAAGTGTGCGATTGTGTGGATGTGAGTGTTAGGGTGATTTAGGTGAGTTAGGGTTAGGGCTCAGATTAGGTGTGTGTGCGATTGAGTGGACATGAGGGTTAGGGCGGATTTAAGTGAGTTAGGGTTAGGGAGCGGGTGAGGTGAGTGTGCGATAGTGATGGACGTTAGGGTTTGGGTTAAGGTACGTGGGTAGTTAGTGGTGTGTGAATAGTTTAGTGTAGGGTTAGGTATCAGATTTTAGGTGTATGTGTGTGGATTTCTGTTTGTTTGGTGTGCTTGTGTTGTGTGTATGTGTTTTGGATCAGCGATTTTTTTCCCTGGGAAAATAATCGCTGATCTGACAGTTCAAGATTGTAAGCTTTCGCTTAAGTTAGGTCGATCAATCAGTGTTCGCTTTTTTAAGCGTTTGATGATATAATATAGACCCATGTAATCTGGGCAGAGGAGGCATAGCCGGTAAATCTGTGCCAGCCTTTTCCAGGTGTGTGTTTGCGTATGAAAATCAAATGTCAGAGTGCGTGTGTCAGCTACTTGGAGCAGGGACACAGAGCACTAGTTTCACAGAGAGGGTGGTGGAGGACTTGGCTTGAAACACTCGGCTGATCACTCAAATTTTACAGCTGTGGTCAGTGCAGAGTCTTACTTGGAGCCTGGTGAGAGACAGGGAAACCCAGTCCCAGGATGAGAATGTCCCTGTGTGCTCTTAAGGGAAATTGTGCTTGGTGCAGAGACCCGCATCTGGAAATACTGTGTGTATCTATTTTTGTTCCAAGTAAACGTCCCTCACCATTGCCAAGCTGAGGATTGAGACTCCTTGATTACTGGCTCAGAGAAGGGACATCACAACCCGATTCAGTAACAGACTAACCACTGGCTTTGTTCCTGTAGAATGGAGAACAGCAAGTTATTCTCCTCCACAAAGGTGGCTTAGTAACAGACCAAGTGAATTATAGACCCATAAGTCTGACCAGCCTCCTCTGTAAAGCCATGGACCATATCATCATGGGACCTCATAAATGACATAGGCAACCTCCAAACCCTGGATCTGAACCAATTCAGCTTCATCAAGGGCAGATCCTGCCTGATAAACCTGGTGGATTTCTTCGGAAATGTGACCAGGGCCATTGATGTGGGAAAATCTGTTCACACAGCATACCTCGACTTCACAAAAGCCTTTGACACAATCCCATACTCAGGCATTACGGATAAACTTGATAAACTGAATGTAACCCCGTTTGTTGTAAGATGGGTTGCCAGCTGGCTCACAAACCAGTTAGACATTATCAAAGTGGGTGACTCCACATTCACCAGCAGACCTGTCACCAGTGAGGTGCCACAAGGGTCACTGCTGGCCTCCAGCTGTTTGGTATTTACTTCTCAGAAGTTCAGGCCAAAATAAGGGGTTGTGGTTAGCCAGGTTTGCAGATGACTGCGAACTGGGTGCAGTTATTGAATCCCCAAATGATGTTAGTATACTTAGGAGGGTCTTAACACAGACCAACAACTGGTGTCTTAGTCATGGTCTCAAACTGAATACAAAAAATTCATCATCATTCCCTTCGGTAAAAACAATGTCCCTTCACACTATCAAATTAACAACATTACCCTATGTACCTATGAAGTGGTAAGAGATCTGGGATCACAAGTAGACTGCGACCTTAACTTTGACCGCCATGTGTCTACTGTTTTAAGGAATGCTTTGTACGTAGCACACTTGATTAGCAAATGCTTCCCCTCTAGAACGAAGGAGGTTATAATCCCTCTATACTCATCATTAATCAGGCCCATAATTGAGTATAATGCCCTTTCGGCATGTACCATATAAAGCACCTAAAGCAATTGGAGAGACCTGAGAGGTTTCTAACTAAGAAGATCAAGGGACTACAGCACATGCCTTACACAGACTGACTAAAAGTCCCTGTCACTATACTCAGTATCATATAGACTTCTTAGGGGAGGCTTATGCCTGGCTTACAGAGTAAGCTCCAATCCAGACCTAATGAATTTGCTGCACATCCATTAATCTAACAGGACTAGAGCTATCCATTCCAGGGACCTAAATATGGACTGCAACTTGAATAGGATGTGCTGGAAGGACATATTTGTCTCCCAGTGACTGCTGCATCTTTGGAATAGGCTGCCAATTCATGTGAAGCAGAGCACCTCTATGACATTGTTCAAAAGAAACATGGACGAGTGTATGGGGCACCATGAATTCGCACTGGGGATAGTACCCACAACCCTCCTGGACATGAGCAGTCATTAATAAATATAGTACTGGGTATTGACTAGAATGTCTGTGGTATTAACAATGGGATGAAACGGCTATGCTTGAAATGACCTCCGGGCCGATAGCCTAGTAAGCCCTTATAGGCAATTAACCATTATCTCCTTCTTGTCCAACCTGATGAGTGGGGCATCTGTGTTTTGTAGTGTATAGCTCCCTATGACAAGAGTACTACGTTAAGTGTTTTCTTTCCTTATTGGGTTTGTTTTGGAGGGATCATTAGCTGTAGGCTTATCTGTGGTGCTAGGTGTTGATTTTTGGTGTGTGCTTTAGTGACTGCTGAGGATAGGTGGTGGTGGTTGACAGCTTAGGAGGTCATTTAGGTTTGGGAAGGCTTCTTTTAAATGCTGCAGCATAAGAAGTCTATAGGCCAGATTAATTAATGAGTACACCAAGTGTACACAATCTGCATTCAAGAACACCCCTACCATATTCTTTGTGCTTTCTAGTCACTCAAAAAGACGACACTGTGTACATGTAGTCTACACTTTGTGGTAACCTTAATGAGTCCTTCACAGCATTTAAGGCTGCAAGAAAATCATTAGGAAAACTAAAATTAGGAGGAAGAAGGTGTGAGTTATGCTTATGTTGTCTGTTCACTCAGAATGGTGTACACTTAGTGTAGGCATTAATGGATCCCAAGATATGTGTGTGATGAACAGCATGTGTGAAGGATGTAGTGTGTGTGTTTGTGTGTGTGTTCTGTGTTCTTGACAACCTAGTTTGTAAGCGAGATTGTTGTCTCCATGGAAGTTATGTATGTACATCTCTCTTAAACTGTGTTAGTTTCTTTAAAGATTAAAAGGTTGTCTGAGTACATGTGAAAATTGCTATATTATCTTAGGATGCCCATATTTATCAAGCTGGCCACAAAGACATTCGGAAATTGCATATCCATGTTGTTAGGAAATGCGTTAGGGTTGGGCTATTATGGTGTAGGGGACTTAGTTTTATAAGGTCACCTGAGTGTTATGTGGGGTAAAGCTGTAAGTTAGATAGTGCTCTGATTTGTTATTAGTGCTGTTTGACATGCTAACTGGCTACTCTAAGCTTATCTTCTAGCAAAGCTTTTCTGTGTTACAGGTTACAGTCATAAATACTAGCCTTATAGGTAAAATTTATAAACTAAGCATTTGCTGCTCTATAGGGCACTGTTAACCACCACTGCATAGTAAACAGCTTTGCACAAATGTACGTCATTTATAGCATACAGAAAAAAGCTGAGAACTAACTCCAGTGTCCTCTAGCCAATAAAGCCTACACTTTGAGCTCCCTGGACTGCTTCCCAACTCAGACAGACCAGGTAAACACCTTCTGCCACAAGATGGATAATCCTGAAATTTCTTAATGTAAAAGCACAGCAAAGATATCCCTCATTGGTGAGATCAGACCATAAACTAATCTCACTGGAGATCCACATCCCGCCCCCACCCCCAACAAAAAAGACCACAGTGAAGAACTTCTCAAAAGCCAACTTCACACTTCTTAAGACTGGTGTGGTATCTTTCAAGGCCCCTGAGCCATTGGAAACCACAACCCACGCTGCTGAATCCCTTACAAATGCTTTCTACGAGCACCTCTAGGATTGCATGGATCAAGCAATCCCAAATAAAATCAAGACCCTTTCCACCAAAGGCAAGCGCCCGATCTGGTGGACCCCAGCCATAAACAAACTTTACAACAAGAGGAGAAAGCTACTACAAGATAGAGCAAAATCCCTAAAAGGGAAGACATCTCTGATCAATACTAGTAAAAACTACGATCACTCATAAAATCATCCAAGGCCAACTTTGAGAGAAAAATGCCAAGGACTCAAAAGACAATCATAAGGCCTTCTTGAGCTATGTTAGAAATCTGGGTGGAAACTCCCAGATATGCTCAGAATTAGTCCAAAATGATACAAAATCACTGAACCCACAGACATTGCAAACATACTGGCAGACAGGTTCAGTGAAAATTTCTCCCTCCCTCCCCCCAAAAAGGAGAAATATCTATCCCAGCAGAGTGTAGCCTCCCAATCATCTCAAATGCCCAGGTGAGAGCTGCTCTCTCTAAAGCTAAAAACACAGCATCAATGGGACCGGATGGTGTCCCCGGCTGTGTGCTACACGAACTCAATGAGGAACTAAACCCACACATAAGGCTGCTGTTTAATCTTAGCCTTACCACAGGATACGTACCGAAAGTGGTGTACGGCAACTGTGGTCCCACTCAACAAAGGCTGTGCTTCTACGGACCCTGGTAATTAACGCCCCATAAGCTTAACAAGCCTGGTCTGCAAAGCTATGGAGAGGATCATAATGGAACTCATAAATAAAGACATAGGGGACCTACAGACATTGGATCCTACCCAATTCGGCTTTGTCAAGGGCAGATCATGCCTCTTGAACTTGGTCGACTTTTTTGAAACAGTCACCAAGGCCATTGATGAGGGTAAGGCAGTTCACACAGCCTACCTTGACCTTGCAAAAGCTTTCGACACAATACCCCTCTCGGGTATCATAGAAAAGCTCACCAGCTTAAATGTAAACCCATATGTCACAAGATGGGTTGTAAACTGGCTCAAAGACAGAACCAACAGGGTTAGAGTTGCTGGTGCCATGTTAGACTCCAAGCCGGTCACAAGCGGTGTCCCACAGGGCTCAGTCCTGGGCCCCCTCTTGTTTGGCATCTACTTTTCAGAAGTGCAGGCAAACATAGGAGGATTGTGGCTGACAAAGTTTGCAGATGACTGCAAACTGGGCGCCATAGTTGAAAATCCATCAGACACAGATATCCTTCAGAGAGGTCTCATAGAAACGGATAACTGGTGCCAGAGCCATGGCCTTAAGCTAAGCCAAAAATGTATAGTCATACCCTTTGGTAAAAACAAGGTAACCCCAAGTTACCACATAGGTGGCAATCCATTAAGCACAGAAGAGGTTATCAGGGACCTGGGGACCCAAGTTGACAGTAACCTTTCTTTTGACACTCACATTGCCAAAGTGGTTAGGAGGACCTTCTACATTGCCCACCTGATTATGAAGGGATTCACATCCAGATCAAGGGAGGTCATTGTTCCCCTGTACTCTTCACTTATCAGACCAATGATTGAGTACAATGCCCCATTCGGAATGTATCTTACCCGACACCTGCAGCAATTGGAAAGACCCCAAATGTTTCTCACCAAAAGGATAAAGGGGCTCAAAAATATGCCATATGCTGCCCGACTGAAGAAACTCCAGCTCTATTCAGTCGCATACCGTCTGCTCAGAGGTGACCTGTGCCTGACATACAAGGCCATGTCCAACCCGGAATTAATGGACATGCTCCACCTCAAAAATCCAAATCCACCAGAGCCACAAGAGCAAGAGACTTAAACCTCAACACGGATATAAATAGGATGTGCTGGAGGGACAGATTCATCACCCAGAGACTCCCTATGCTGTGGAACAGAATCCCGGTCCATGTGAGACAGAGCACCTCGCTGGCTCTGTTCAAGAGGAATCTTGACCAGTGGATGGGAGATCGTAGGTTTACCCCGGGGATCATCTCTGTATCACTGCTGGACAGAGGCACAGCAAACTAATGGGTATAGTATTCTTCAACCTAAGGGGTGGTGAAAGCCACACAACTCTGGCTAGGCTTATAAATGCCCTAGGGCAGATAGCCTAGTATGAACCTATAAGTGCAGATTAGCACCTACAACTAAGTCCCTTAAAAGCACTCTGGCTGATGAAACAATCTCACTTTAAGCCTCCTTGTGTGTTTTCCCAACTGGGACAGTTCAGGCTACCTTTCTGCTGCCAGTAGAATTGCAGCCCCAGTCTTCTTAATGTAAAAACACACTTTGTTTAGCAATATAGGTTCATAGGTGTGTACTAGGCTAATGGCCCTGGAACCTTTGCAAGCCTAGCCCATAGCATTACCCTGGCATCGTACCACCCAACCTTAGTTCCCAGTGCCTCTGTCGAGTAGAGCCACTGGAGTGATCCCTGGGGTGAATTTTCTATTTCCCATCCACTCATCAAGATTTCTGTTGGAGGGCCAGTGAGGTGCTCTGTTTGACATGTATGGGAAGTCTATTCCATAGCATGGGCAGTCTGTGGGTTATAAACCTGTCCCTCCAGCACATTATGTTGATTGTGGTAATGAGGGTGAGGTCTCTGGAATGTGTGGTGTGGAGAGATTGTGATTTCTTTAGATGTAACATTTCTAACAGAGCTGGGTTAGACATGGCTTTGTAAGGCAAGCAGAGATCACCTCTAAGTAGGTGATATGAGGCAGAGAATAGTTGGAGTTTTTTTGTCTGTCCTCTTTGTGAGGTACATTTGCAGCCTCTCCAGTTGTTGCAGGTGTCTAGTGAGGTACATGCCAAATGGGGCATTGTACTCGATAACTGGCCTAATGAGGGAAGAGTAGAGGAAGGCAATCACCTCTTTCTTCCTGGATGCAAAACCCTTAGTAATGAAATGTGCAACATAGAAGGACTTTCTGACCACAGTGGCAATGTGGTGGTCAAAAGAGAGGTTGCTGTCAACCTGTGTTCCCAGATCTCATATAACGCCTTCTGTGTTCAGTGGACTACCATCAATGTGGTAATTCATGGGAACTGGGTTTTTCCCAAAGGGGATGACAACTCATTTTTTTGGCATTGAGCTTAAGGCCATGGTTCTGACACCAGTCGTTGGTCTCAGTGAGGCCTTTCCGTAGGATGTCAGCATCATGTGGGGAGTTAGTAATGGCTCCCAACTTGCCATTATTAAACTTTGTCAGCTAGAGTCCCTTTGTGTTGGCCTGGACTTCTGAGAAGTAGATAACCAAACAGGAGAGGACCCAGGACCAATCTCTGTGGGACACCACTCATCACTGGTCAGCAGTATGACTTGGAGTTAGCTACTTTCACACTGTGGGTTCTATCTGTGAGCCAGTTTGCAACCCACCTAGTGATATAGGGGTTGATGCCTAGCTTAGTGAGTTTTTCTTATGATTCCTGAGTGGGGAATGGTATCAAAGGCCTTGACCAGATCAAAGTAGGCTGTATGAACCACCTTGCCTTCATCCACAGCTGTGGTGACTGACTCAAAGAAGTCAACCAAGTTGAGCAGGCATAATTTACCCTTCATAAAACCAAACTGTGTAGGATCCAGAGTTCGGAGATTCCCTCTATCCTTGTTTGTTAGGTCCATAATGATGCATTCCATACATACCTCTCAACCTGGAAACATCAAAAATCTGGACAAGGCTCATGAAAAATAAGTACAGATCTGTATGCTGATTAACATATAATTTGCATACATAATTATGTAACCCCACCCACTCCACTGGAATTGTGGGATATCAATTTTCAAACATAAACTGAAGAACAGACAACCAAAATATGGCACCAGAGTCCCCCTGCAGCCATTCCTGCTATGTTCCTTTTCTTGTAGTTTTATACAGCCATAAATTAACAGATTCAGTGAACTTTGCTACTTAAGGATCAGTTGTCTTCTAAAACAGACCCACTATCAAATTCTGAAAAAGGACATGGGTGCAAGTAAGTGCTCCCAGCTCTGCCATGCTGATTTTTTTTGGAATCTTAATTTCATGCCCGTCAGTGTAATATACCAAGTTAGCCATTACAAATAAAACTAGATCAAAAGTTTTTACACAGTGAATGCTTCTCTGCTCTACATATAAGATACAAAATAATACATACTATGCAACACAGGTGAGGTTGTTCAGTTCATCTCAGCTCAGTAAATGTCAAACTTTATCCTTGGCATACATGCCTGAATCTATAGGAGAACATTACTAATGCACAAGCTTCCTTTATGCTTTTTAGACAACCGCCTGTGACCCATTTAAAATATTATTTTGAAAACAATAAAATCACAGCATCTTTACTGCAGTTTAATTAGAAATCTGTCACACTTCCAGCAAATAAATAAGCAAACAAGTAAATCACTAAATACACTAATACAATTAAAATTCCCAGTGAGAAATTAGCATAGTGTCTTCTCTCTGAGCCATAAATAGCAAACACAATGTTACTTTCTTTCTAAGTTTCCTTATCTTTCAAAACAGAAGCACCAACACCAACAAAGCAATCAAAACCAATGGGTACAACTCAATGTGCTTAACTCTGCCATGTTGCTGTCACTTTCATTGTCATTTGCCATCCTTTAGCTTGTTTGTATGCCTTCACGACATAAAAGTTCTAGCTGCAACATAATTTATATATCAGTGACAGTGACTCAACAAGGTATTGTGCGAGGGTTGGTTTTAGTACAAAAAAAAAATTAAGCATGCTAGTTTTCTGAATATATGACACACCTGTTTATGATATTCAGTTTTGTCCCACAGTAAGAATACTGTAGCAAGAAATTCCATCCGTAAATCGGTGTTATAATTTGTATGAGTTACAAGCACTGGCATTGGTGTCTCTTTCTACAGCTCCCATTTACAAATAAAACAAATCCCATTTTATAGAAATACAGTTTGGATGCAGACTGTGTTACTATATGTAATGCTTTCCGCGAACAGCAACGTTGAAAATTAAGAGCATCGTCCTTTTTGATTTTTAACTGTATAAGAAAGAAAGACAAGAAAAATGATTTGTCTAACAATTACACATACATACCATACAGTCCCCATATTAGCATGTTCATGTTCAAGCTTTTCGAAGACTACACAGAATATGCAGCAGTCACCAAATGAATAATATTGTTGTACTGACTGAGAGCAAAGCAATCTTGTCTATCTCTAGGACACACACACACACACACACACACACACACACACACACACACACACACACACACACACACACACACACACACACACCTCCGTTCCGACTCTGCAGTTACCATAAAGAAGTTCTGAAGCTAAATGGCAGTTACTCAAAAGCACACACCTCCGTTTCAACTCTGCAGTTACCTTAAAGAAGTTCTAAAGCTAAATGGTAGTTCAAAAGCTTTGTTCCCATTCTGAAGCTACTAAAGTTCTTCTTGCTCTGTTCCCAGCTAGTTGCACCCCACTCGCATTCGGACCGGCATTCTGAAGCTCCATTCTGTTTCCCGCTCACAGTAACGCTTAAATTAGAGCTGCATTTGTGGGCAGCTGGCAGAGCTTCTTTCAGCTCAATTCCGACTGGTTAGATGGCTTGGCGGCGCTGACGTCATCGTGCACGTGATGACATCATCGCAGACACCGCAAATTGAAAAGAATTCAAAAATAAAAGGGAAAAAATCGGAAATGTAGGGGTGCCACTCGGGAATTATGACATCCCTTCATTTGGACCCCAAAACTCAGTAAAAACCGAGTAATTCAGTATGGTTGGGAGGTATGATTCCATAGCTTTGCATATCAGACTTGTCAGGCTAATAGGGCTATAGTTTCCAGGGTCTGTAGTCGCTCCTCCTTTGTGGAGAGGGATGACTATAGCAGTGCAGACAAAGCCTGAAGTGAGGCTGTGATTGAACAGGGCACACAGGTGAGGTGCCAGTTCACTCTGTAGTTCATGTAGAACACAGCCAGGAATATTGTCATGTCCCATAGAAGCTGTATTCTTAGCCTTGGACAGTGCTGTTTTAACCTGTGCAGCAGTAATAGTGGGTGCCTGGCAATCTACTGGCATTGTAGTTGGCCCTTTGGGGGGGGGGGGTAAAGTTGACACTGAATCTGTCAGCCAGTATATTGGCAATATCTATTGGCTCAGTATAGGAGGTACTATTGTGCAGTAGCTTAGAGCAAATCTGGGTATTGCCGTGGAGATTCTTTACATAACTATAGAAGGCCTTGTGATTGTCTTTACTGTCTGCTGCAATTCTGTTTTCATAGCTAGCTTTAGAGGATTTGATGAGGGATCTCAACTTTTTGTTGAAGCTGATAAGGGAGTTTTTCCAGTCTTGGGACTTCACCTTATTCTGCATCAGTTTCCTCCTTCTGTTGTAGAGTTTGTTTATAGCAGGGGACCACCAGATTGGCTTCCTTTCTTTGGAGGAGAGCATTTTGTTTCTATTGGGTATGCCGAGATGCATGCATTTGTGTATGTTTTCGTACAGTGCATTGGTGTATGACTCGGCGGTCATGCAACTATTCCCCATTTGCATAGGTGCCGTGAAGTTAGCCACCTCTGTTTTTAGGAGCCCAAAGTTAGCTTTGAAGAACTTTTTCATGGTGGTTACCTTTGTGTGTGTGTGGGGGGGCAGATGTAGATTTCCAAGGTGATTAGTTTGTGGTCGGATCTAACCAGGAAGGAGTTGACTATTGGTGTAGAACTCGGATCTAACCAGGAGGAGTTGAATATTGGTGTAGAGCAATGGTTGCCCATGTTAGTAATGACCAGGCCAAGGATGTTTGTACCTCTAGTGGGGGTAAGAACGAGCTGGTCCAGGGCATTGGAATTAATGAATTCCAGGAAATGTTGGGCAAGTGTATTGGTACATGAGTAGTTTTCCCAGTTAATGGAGGGGTAGTTGAAGTTGTCCAGTATGAGAGTGCTAGGTTGGACCCTAATATTTTCAAGGGGGCTTAGGAACATGGCGTGTGAGTCTTGGGACATGGTTGGGGACCTATAACAGGCTACGACCTGAATCTCCGTCTTTTGTTGGGCTACCAGTCTGGAGGTGTGCACATCCTTTATGAATATGGAAACACCACCGCCTTTGGAGCTTTGGTCCAAGTTCTGGTGTCAAAAGGTGTGGAATGAGTTATAGCCTGTAGTGCAGGGGTGCTTTCTGCTGCCTTGAACCAGATCTCTGTTGCAGCACAAATGTCGATGTTCTCCATTTTAAGGAGTGCTTCGAGAGAGTGCATTTTGAGAATTGGACTTCTAGCGTTGAGCAGCATGACCCTCAGATTGCATTTGTTTGTAGTTGTTACGGTGGTAATTTGGTCTTTGGATCACCGCCTAAAAAAGGCACTGTAGGGGTGGCGAGAGCCTTGGCCAGTATCCGGAAGCCCAGGGGTGACAGATGCAGTTCAGGCCACACTGGCAAAGCATTGAGGTGTCTCAAACATGTAGTGAAGATAAGTGAGGTATCAACCAGCTACAACAAGTAATTGTCACTTTAAGCTCCCTTGTGCATTTTCCAACTTGGAACAGACCAGGCTACCTTGCTGCTTCCACTATAATTATAGTCCTAGTCTTTATAATGTAATAACACACTATCTTCTTCTTCTTTCGTCTTTTTCCTGGTTAGGGGTTGCCACAGCGGATCACCTGTCCGCTCATGATTGGCAGTGGAGTTTTATGGTGTTGAGTTGCCAGCCCAGCACCCAACCTTCCACAGAAGGCACACACATGCACACACTCACACCTAGGGCCAATTTAGAGTGTCCAATCCACCTACAGCATGACTTTGGGATGTGGGAGGAAACCGGAGGAAACCCACGCGACCACAGGAAGGACAAGCAGACTCTGCACAGAAGGCACCCCAGCCGAGAATCGAACCGAAGGCACCCCAGCCGAGAATCGAACCGAAGAACCTCTTGCTGTGAGGTGGCAACGCTAACTGCTGCACTACCGTGGCCATATAGTTGAGCAGGTATCAGAAACAAGTAAAACAGCTAGCTACATGTAATTACAAGACAATACAAAGGCAGACAAACCAGCAAAGAGGAACACACATACATGCATATACACACTTTAAGGCAATTTCAGTACACTAACACTCTAAGGAGAGGGCCTTCCCAGTTTCATTTGTCAGTACCCAGTAAGATGAGCAGTGAAGATAAGACTGGTAGGAGCTTCCAAGATCAGATGTACAGTCGGGGTGGGCATCTCAAAAGTTTCAAAGTTTAAAATCACAACAGAAAATGGGTGACTGGGTGGGAAATATTCAGAAGAGAGAGAGAGTACAGATGCAGTAAAATGTGAGCTCACTCCGAAATTATTTAAACACCTAGGCAGGGCATAGAAACCACTTGAAAATATACAGTACTATAAAGTATGCAACTATAAAACTTTCTTCATTTATTAGCTTTAACTTCAGATATAGAACCACCACAACAGGAAACACACAAAACTGATTTAAATTGTAAGTTTAAGTGCAGTATTTTAAGTGTAGTTTAAATGTACTTCCCTTGATGCAAACTGTAGTCCAAATGCTTTGTTTTCAGGCTTCCATCAGTCCCAAGAATAAGATGGGTGACTGCTTCTGTAATGTAAAATACTTTGGGGAGTGACTGAGGTAATTACCATAAGCTCTAGCTACAATTCACACAACTGATCAAAGCTGGCTTTTTGTTTTAAAAATGAAAAGTTATTACAGCACAGAATTAGATGAGCAATGCTAATAATCCACTTAAGAGCACAGAAAAATAACAGTGGATGCTGTAAAACCTAAATCATTTAATACGTATTCTTTACTGGCAAGTGCTATGGCATCTTTTACATCCACCTGAGCTCTTACCAGCTTAGGGATATGGATGTCTGTTTAACATCTCATTCAGAGGATAGGAGACTCGTTAATGTAGCACCCCTCTTATGATGTATTGCAGTGTTAGTATTGTAAAGTGAGTAAAATACCTTTAGTAGAAATAGAACCAACATTGGTACGGCGGATCTTCTTCATATGTTCTGGAGCTGCAAGTGTATATATAAACTTTGGAACTCTCTTAGAACACAACTACAAACGATGGGTTATCAAAGTTCAACGTTATCATGGGAATTTATGATTCTACATGTTCCTCCGAGAGAGCTCTCTAGGTCACAAACTATAATATGTATGAATATTTTTTTGCTGATGAAGTTATATATAGCTACAAATTGGTTAGAACCAGACAATACATCATGGGATAATTTCAAGCTTGTGGCTATAAAGCATATATTGGCACATAAATTACTCCTGAAGCAAAGTAACAAAAATATTAATAACCCGAAAATATGGGAAAAGGTTTTTAACATTATATTAGCATAATACTGTTATTAGGAATATATTAAAGTTTGGATGTATATGTGGAGGAAACAATGTTTTGAAAACATGTATGATATGTATGGACGCAAAGTACTTCTACAAATGTTTTGGCTTTGTTTTTCTTCCCTGGTGTTTTCTTTTTTGGAATAATGACGATTTTTATATGGAAGCATTTCATGTAGATATTGTATATAGTTTTGATAGTAATAGTAGCGAATTATGTGTGTGATTTTATTGTATTTTGAAAATATATATCAATAAAAATTTATTATGGAAAAAAAAAAGAACCAACATTGGTGTTTTTTTATGCATTAGAATAAGTAATGTGAAGTTGTTCAATCTCGCCGTTCATTCTTACACATTGGTTTGGAGCCGATGCATCGGCTCCGAGTTGGCCGCTTTCACAAGCTCAAGATCTTAGAGTAGCTCGAGGCCAAGTCACTATTCCATGATGCTCTTTGTCTCACCTCAGATCTAGTTTACCGCTGCAACAGATCGGAGGTCGAGAGAGAGCTCGGGTCAGTATTTCTTGTTTTTCTAATATATTTGCTATCAAAAATATTTGCATTTTTCTCTAAATAGAGTATTTCTTTGGGTTAGTTAGCCTTATCTTTGCATTTTTCTGACTAGAATTACATCTTTTAAGAGCGGCTGCTCTTAGGCCTGTTGGCCGTTTTTTTTGTTGTTTGATAAACAGTGTTTCCCTATCCTATCATAACTTTTTGATAATAGATACTTTAAAAGTAGTTAAATTGTGGTTAAAGTTAGATGTATGTGTGTGTGTGTGTGTGTGTGTGTGTGTGTGTGTGTATGTATATATATATATATATATATATATATATATATATATATATATATATATATATATATATATATATATATATATATATATATTGTTGTGTCTTTCTGCTTAGGGGTCACCACAGCGGAACTCCGGTCCGCTAATGATTGGCAGTAGATTTTTACGTGCCAAGTTGCCAGCTCTGACGCACAACTTTCAACAAAGGTACGCCCATTCACGCATGTCTCCACACAGAATATATTGCTAATTATGTAAACTTCTGTCGAGCTTGCTGTGTGTGTGCTGTGTTATTAGCTGTTACCTTTCTAGTGTTGTTTGCTTAACTTTATCTAGATTTGCTATCTGATTGGTGCATATAGTTTTTGTTGTTGATATGGCTGATCAGAGAGAGAGAGAGAGAAACAAGAGTCCGGTTTTAAAAAATGCCCTAAGTGCGAGCAGAAAATGTCAATAACCAACTTGCATGTTAATTGTTTTGGGCCAGTCCATCTCCAAGAGGATTTCTCCATTTGCCACTCTTTTCGTAGCAGGGAGTTACTGGAGCACAGGAGAAAACTGGTGGACAGAGGTTTGCTGAAACCAGAATTTCAGGAGTCTTTGGACAAGGCTGGTCAGGCTTCCAAGTCATCGAAGTCTTCTATAGCTTCGTCGGAGTCTAAGTCATCAGCTCCAAGCATTACTGTTAAGGTGCGATCGCCAGCTTCACAGTCTTCGGAGCCATGCACCGAGCTGGTGTTTTGGAGCCGGTCGCCGGTATTGGAGCCGGTCTCCGAAATCTTGAGGTCACCCATCTTGCAGTCGGTGAACTCTTTGATACCTTTGACTTGTTCTTCGAGAACCCTCTCCGATGTGGATGTGGACCGAGTGGTGCAGAGGCTTCTCGAGAACCCGGCACTGGCCAAATTATTATCTGCTTCGACCCAACTGGTTTCGGAGCCGAAGACCATTGTACTTGCTGTGACTACTCCTCCTCCGAGCCGAGCCGGGCCTTCGGAGCTGGGAGAGGGGGAACTGATGATTGTGGATCCTTCAGAGCCGAGGCCTGTTCCAGTGCTATCGGCTCCGTCAACCCATACTACTTTGGTGCCGTTCGAGGAGTCTGGTAGCTGACGCTCTCTGGTCGGCTCCGGGGGGGGGGGGGGAGTCGATCCCATGTGTTGGTTCTGACCCTTCTCTGGAGCTTTGGTGCGGATGAGCTCGGCTCCTTCCTCTGGGTCTGAGCCCACTGCGTCGGCACTGAGGAGGTTGCCATCTTCTTCAGAACCGACCGCTTCCTCACGTTGGAGCCTTCGATGCTATGAGGCGGGTTATGTCTTCCAAGACTCGCACGTCATCAGGGCCTTCCTCCTCCTTCCCTAAAGTGGTACTTTCTGCCTCTACATCACAGGTCCCGGTAAAGCGTCGTGACCAAAAGCCTCAGGTAGCCCCATTGGCTAACCCATGTTCTACTGAGACCTCACCGGAAGCCCCCACCGATGAGGTTCACAGGAAGAATCTTTGCAAGAGGAGGCATTTGGACTTCCCGCAGGAGTCTATTACATCAGATATCGATTTTAGAGGAGTCAGAAGGGCCCCCACGGTCCCCCTCGGAGGATATCTCCTTTTCTGATATCCTTGAAGTCCTTAATAGATGGGTGACTGGCAGTCCGCAAGCCCTACTGATGATGAGTCTGTGCTCCTGAAGGCCTTTGGGTCTCAACCCTCCACCACGGAATTGGTTGCTCGAAGGGTGAGGGAGTCACCTGATACTATGGAACCTGTCCCTCAGAGGCCTAACAAATTTATTACATCCCCCCCAAGATAAAATGTTCCTCACCAAGGGAATGCCAGTTGATGCCATGGTGGTGGCGGCGGCCACCAAGAAAGAGATGTCTGTAACCTCTTCTACTGTCCATCCTCCTAACAGAGATTCCAGGACTATGGACAGGTATGGGAAACGCATCTTTAGTTCTCCGACCTTTGCTATGCGATCGCTCAACTATTTGACACATTTTACCCGTCTTCAAAGAGATCTCCTAAAAGAGCTTGGAGATACTCTGCAGGGTAGTACAGATGGAGATGTCTCTGAGAAGGTGACAGCCCAGCTTAATACCGTTAATTCCATAGTTAACTCGTCCATGCGGCTCATTTCTTATGCAGCCAGTGGTTCAAGTCGGGCAGCGGGTTCAGCAATAGCTCTTTGGAGACATTCCTGGATGTGCTTGTGCTCCTTTGTGGAAGCCTTCAAGTCTTCCTTCGTTAATACCCCATTTGATGGCTCGTTCCTTTTTGGGCCTAAAGTCAAGAAGACCCTCACTAGGTGTGCGCAAGATGGAAAGACTCTATCTGCTGTAGGAGTCCGTTTTTCCACCCCTACTAGACCGTACCCCAAAGGGCAAAAGGGTGGGAAAATGTGGTTCCAGAAGTCCCAAGGAGCTTTTCAGAAAACACATAGTGAACCCCCCTCCAGGGGCAGAGGAGGGGGTAATAATGGAAGACGCCGTCCCGGCGGCAGAGGGAGTCCGCAAAACCAGGGTGACGGGGATCAGTTCTTTGGCAAGCCCTACCAACGGTCCTGAAAGGAGGGCCCGACTGTCCTACTCTGGAGGCAGTAGGGGGGGTTGCTTGTCTTTGTATCCAGACGCCTGGCTAGAAATTACAAAAGATTCTTGGGTACAAAGCATTGTTACCAGAGGTTACATCACCCCATTCTCAGAACCCTCACCTGTTCAAAGGAAAATCCCAGATGTTCCACCCAGTCTCAGGGATCAAGCAGCCATAGAAATCCAAAGGCTGCAGGAAAAGAGTCATCCAGCCAGTCCCAGCAGACCAAATAGGATTGGGAACTTACTCCAGATTCTTTTTAGTTCCAAAGAAAACAGGGGACTGGAGGCCTGTCTTGGACCTCAGCAGACTCAACACTTTCGTAAAGAAGGAGAAGTTCCGGATGGTCACGCTTCAATCAATTTTTCCATTCCTAGGGAAGAGCGATTGGATGTGCTCTTTAGATCTCAAGGATGCGTACTATCATATCAAAATGGCCAGACCATCCAGAGATCACTTGCGTTTCCAGCTGGGAGCCAGTCACTACCAGTTCCGAGCATTGCCCTTTGGTCTCACAACAGCCCCCAGAGTGTTCACCAAATACATGGCAGTTGTTACGGCTCACCTGAGGCGTTTAGGATTCCGAGTGTTTCTGTATCCAAATGATTGGCTCCTTGCCACCATCTCCAGGCATCAACTAATTCTGTCCGGGGATCACACTCTCTGTGCTCTCAGTTAGGAATAACTATAAATTTCAACAAGTGTGTGTTGTCACCATCGCAGCGTATCTGCTTTATTGGAGCAGACGTAAACACCACCACCACCATGGTAAAATTGACACTGGACAGAATAGTCACTCTTCGAAACCAAGTATCAGACATTCTGACGAGAAAAAAAGTACCAGCTTCTGAAGTGTTGAAACTACTAAGTACCATGGCAGCTACGCACATAGCATTTCCTCTGGAGCGTATGCACATGAGAATACTTCAGTGGTTGCTCTTCACCCAGTGGTCTTACCAACAACTTCCGATGTTATTCTTGATAATGATTACAGATTCTTGCAGAAAGGATCTACTTTGGTTGACCATCCACCAGGTAACAGTAGATCGCCCATTTGTTCTTACCCCGCCGTCAGCCACGGTGACCACGGACACTTCTCTGATAGGGTGGGGGGGCTATTTCAGGGAAGAACAGCCCAAGGCACCTGGTCAGAGACAGAGTCACAGTTGCACATCAATGTCCTGGAGTTGAGAGCAGTGCTTTTGGTGTTGCAGTACTTCCACGACTCTTTACCTCTGGGGACAATTGCGATCCAGACCGACAACATGTCTATGGTCTGGTATGTCAACAAACAGGGGGGAACCAAGTCTTACCCTTATGTCGAGAGGACTTGAGAATTTGGCAGTGGGCTGTATCCACCAGGCGTTTTCTGATAGCAATGTACATACCGGGGAAATCCAACGTGATCGAGGACAAACTCAGCAGAGCCATTCTGATGCTGCACGAGTGGTCCCACAAACACGAGGTTGTGGAGATGATTTTTCGCAAATGGGGCCAGCCTTGCTGCGACCTGTTTGCATTCCCTATGAATGCCAAATGCAGAAGCTACATTGCCTTGAATCCCCCACCAAGGGACATCCCAAGGGACTTGCTCGTATACGATTGGCCCCCGTGACTCCTATATGCCTTTCCACCAACTCCTCTGATTCCAAAATTCTTACAGAAAGCCAAAATTCTGGGGAGGACTGAAATCTTAATATCCCCATTTTGGCCTCAGCAGATTTAGTTTCCCTTCCTTCGACTATCAACTGGATGAACCTTGGATTCTGGACCCAGTTCCAGATCTAGTGACACATTCGTCAGGGGCCCTTCATCCCTCTCTTCATTCCCTCAGACTGACAGCTTGGCTGCTCCGATTTCCAACTTAGCCAGGTTACACGACTTTTCCTCGGAGGTACAGCATATTCTGGTATCTTCTCATAAAGCTTCCACTAGAAAGTTGTATGCCAGCAAATGGAATCGATTTGCTTTTTGGGCCTCCCAGAATAACATTGACCCTTACTTTGCCCTATTTGCTAGTATTCTGGAATTTCTGACTAAGCTTTTTCATGAAGGTGCTGAAGCTGCCACTGTAAGAGTTCATTTGGCTGCAATTTCGAATTTCTACCTTGGATCTGAAGGTTCTAACCTAATGTTTCACAGACCATGTAGGACCTTCTTAAAGGGTACCATTCATCTTAGACCACCTGCTAGACAACCTTTTACTCCATGGAATCTGATTTTTGTGGTGTCATGGATTATTCTTCCACCCTTTGAGCCTGCATTGTCCTGCCATTTAAAATTTCTCTCTTGTAAAACAATTTTCTTGGTAGCCATTACTTCAGCACGTAGAGTGTCCGAGCTTCAGGCCCTATCTATAAAACCTCCATATTTGGTGTTTCATCCCAACAGAGTGTCACTGAGGGACTAATCCTTCCTTCCTTCCAAAAGTGTGTTCTGAGACTAACCTGAATCAAAGTATTGAACTCCCAACTTTCTTCAGTAACCATTCTAACAAGTTGGAGTATATGTTGCATAAACTTGATGTTCACAGGCAGTTAAGATTCTATTTGGACAGAACAAAGGAATTCAGGAAATCAGAACAACTCTTTGTTTCTCATGCTGACACTAAGAACGGGCTACCAGTATCCAAAGTTATTCTTTCCAAATGGTTAACTGACTGCATAAAATTTACATATTCTTCAGTGAACCAACCATTAGAACATGGCGTGAACTAGGGCTGTTTCTACTTCTTCAGCTTATGCGGCTCGGTTGCCTTTGGACACACTATATGTGCAGCTGCCACTTGGTCTAAGCCGCATACATTTATCACTCATTACAAAGTAGATAGGGCCCCCAGGAACAGGGCTTCCTTTGGTTCCACTGTCCTCAGGAATATACTCCCGTGAGCCACCCAGGATTAGGGTGCTTGGGACGCTACCCATGTGTAAGAATGAACGGCAAGATTGAACAACTTCACATAAAGAAGTTATGTACTTACCATAATGTTCCATGTGAGTTGTTCATCTCGCCTTCATTCTTACATTCTCACCTGCATTCCCCCTCCAGGTTCTCAAAGAACGAGTAAGACTTGCGGTCTGGTGGGTCTTGTTATACCATTTCTTACTCCGGCTGGAGTACCTGTTGTGTGTTATATATGTTGCATGCTGGGATCAGCAAACTAGATCTGAGGTGAGACAGAGAGCATCATGGGATAGGGACTTGGCCTCGAGCTACTCTAAGACCTTGAGCTTGTGAAAGCAGCCGACTCAGAGCCGGCATGTGTAAGAATGAAGGTGAGACGAATAACTCACATGGAATGTTACGGTAAGTACATAACTTTTTTTTTCTACTTGTTGATACACTGACATTATTTTGTTTATTATTTTATTTGACACATTGACACAACTTTGAGACTCATCCAGGCAGCTCCTTCATTTTGCTCTGGATAGGCTTCTGTTTCATTACAAAGTGTTACCGATTAGTCTCTCCTGTGCATCCAAAGTGTTTAGCAAGTTGCTAACCATGATGTTTGATTCCTTGACACAGACTGAACATCTTGTAAACTCCTACCTGGATAACTGCCTTCTGGTGGCTTTGCTGAGAAATTATGGTGTAATATTCTTTTTTAAAGCACTCCCATAGTTGCAGGCCCTAAGGTCCTTATAAACTGGAAGAAGTGACTTGGAGGCTTACCTTTATTGGGACAGAGTTTGTCAGCCCTCATTGTTTTATTTCTCCATGTGCCTTGGAAATTATAGTCTTTTTTTAAACAAAAAAATCTTTATTAAATTGTCACTTATGATATAGGTAGTCATACGTCTGTATAAATGAAAACAAACCATATTGACATACTTTTACATGCAAACATCCATCTCTTATAATCTTTCCAGTCTTTGTCAGTCAAACATTATGTAGCTCATCCAAATCCTGTCTTCTAAGTCTCATTCTGCCCCAAAACATGATTCGGCATGTATTGTTTCCACAATTCCCATTTTTTTCTGCGTAATTTGCTTCTGCCCTTTTCTAAAGATCCCGCTTCCAGTTGTTTTATCTCTGTTACTATATTCACAACTTCTAGTACAGTTTCCATTTTCTACTAATTGCTTTTTGGCAGCCACCATAATTAGACTCTGCAAGGCCATATTATGTTTAGGCAATCCAGATTCTGTATCATAGCTTAAAAAAATATCCTTAGTTATATCAGATGTCCTTCAAGAATGCAACTGCAGTCATAACATATGGGTTGTCCTGCCTCAGGCAGCGCTCGGTCGGCCGGATTCCAAGGTCTGGGTCCGATGTCGGCTGATGTCGCATTTCACTCCGACGTCAGAGCGGCTGGAGTATATAAGCATCAGCCGACGCCATCTTCTTCAGTCTTTCTTGCCGCGCGGTGCCCGAAGCAGAAGCAGGCAAGTGCCGGTCGGTCAGCTCCTGTATTCTTCGAAACCGAAGACATCAAAAAAGCTAAGTACCCCGTTGGGGACCTTTTCTTGCCTCAGCCGATGTCAGAATTAACTGAAAAAGTAAATAATTGTTTGTCTTGTGGTAAACAAATACCTGATAAGGATTTCCATTCTTACTGCCTCCCTTACCTTGGCCCAGACCACGACGTCTCGGCCTGTGCCGCCTGTACTCGCTTCAATAAGCTCACTCTCAGGCGCCGGGCGGAGTTCGCTGAAGATTTTTTTGGCAAAAAGTTTGCTTACATTTATGCCGTCGGAACAACCGGCTACACATATTTCTAAAAAAACGGAAAGACCGGGACCGACCTCCTCGGCCCGCGACTTCCTCCGACTTCATGCCAAAACTTACCGCGAGTGCCCCGGTTCCCTCTGAGGCGGTTATTCCACCGCTTGGAACCGAAGACACTGCACTACCGATACCTCTGACACCGGAGGCCACACCGGCTCCAATTATTGATTTTCCTCCGGATACTGTAACCGAGGAAATGCCCGAGACCATTGTTGTGGATAAGGTTACCCCTGCACGTGGGGCTGCCAGGCCTCCCATGTCTATGTCTATCAAGGCCTACACACGTGCTAAGGCAGCAAGCCATGCCAAGCCTGCAAGCCAGGCCAAGCATCACTCTGCTAAAACCTTGCCTCAGCCTAACCCTGAAGCTCAAATTATGTCCTTGGCCGCAGATCTAATTTCTATGATCAGAGGCTCCCAGGCCTATCCTGAGAGAGGATCCCAGCCTCCTCCTGATAAGAGGCCCAGGGTTGAACCACCTGACCCCCTTTCTTCAGATGAAGATTCTGGGGACTCTGTGCTTTCCGAATCCCGGGAACCCCCTTTTCAGACCTTCGAGGATTTGGATGAGGAGGACTCCATTCCTTCGGCCTCTCCTCCTGAGGATATTTCTTTTGGGGAAGTTCTGCATTCCATGAGGGAGCATTTCCAGTGGCAAGGTCAGGAATTTTCTGATTCCAGGAAGCGCCTTTGAACTTTCCTTAAAAAGACACAACACAGACCCTTAGCTATTCCTCCTGTGCTTGATGTGTTGGATGACCTTTACTCCGACTCCAGTGCTACCCCTGATTCTCTGCCCCCGGCTCCTGTCAAGCCTGACAGATACTATAGGGTCCCTGAAACCCATTCTCATTTCTTTAGGGCCCATGCTGTAGACTTAGAAACTATTTCCCAGGGGCCTAAGGGGGTTTCTGCTACCACTTCCAAAAATCCTTTGCCTTCCGACAGAGGCAAGGTCCTTAGAGAGATGGGGGAAGAAGGTTTACACCTCTACTACCTTAACTATGAGAGCTCTCAATTGTCTGATTCATATGTTTCAATATCAGGATTCCCTGTTGGATGATTTACAGAAAAATTAGCCTCTCCTGACCCTTTAGATAGGAAGTCTTTGCAGGAGGCTGTCCATAACTCTCAGCAGGTTAGTAATCATTTTCTGCAGTGTGGATATGATGCATTGGAAGCTTCATGTAGGGCAGCTATGACAGGAGCGGTCATTCGTAGACATGCATGGTTAAAAGAGCAACCCTTACCGGATCATGTTAAGGCAAAGCTACTGGATGCTCCTTGGAAAAGAACAAACTTTTGGTGATAATGCTAAAGATGTGTTAAAGACCATTGAAGAAAAAGCCAAGTCAGTTCAGACAGTCAAAGATTTTCTCCAGGTTCAGCCCCCCCAGGTTCAGCAGGAACTGGCCTTCTAAAAACTGGTCATTCCCAAATCCTGAAAAATTTCAAAGGGGCAAGAACAGGCGTGCCCGTGGCAGAGGGCAATATAGAGGATCCTACAGGGCACGCCAATGGCAACCAACAAACCAAAGAGGTGACACAGGGGTTTCCCCTGTCACTCAGGGACAATCTCAATGACTTGACTCTAACTTCTCCGACCAAGGAGCAAAAACAAGCCCCTTTGGGAGGAAAGTTATCTCTGTTCTCAGAAAATTGGCACAAACTGATAAAAGACAAATGGATATTGGACATTATAGATCATGGTTACAGGTTCTATTTTCATACCTTACTAAGAAAACAAGGCATGCCAAATCTTCCACAAAATCAAAAGGCAGAGGCTATCAAGCAAATTTCTCTGCTGGCTCAGATCAAAGCAATAGAAAAGTGCCTCAACAAGAACAAGGTCAGGGTTTTACTCAAGACTGTTCCTTGTTCCAAGAAAACAAAATCAATGGAGACCGATACTGGACTTGTCCGCTTTAAACACTTTTCTCATAGTACCAAAGTTCAAAATGCTGACCTTACAGCAGCTCCTTCCCATGCTGGGCAAGGGGTCTTGGCTGATTACTCTGGACCTCAAGGAGGCATACCTGCATGTCCCTATCAGACACAGCTGCAGAAGATACCTCAGATTTCTTGCAGGGCCAGAGCATTATCAATTCTCAGCATTGCCTTTGGCTTATCTACTGCCCAGAGTATTCACGAAATGCCTGGCATCAGTAATTGCTCATTGCAGACTCCAGGGTATTCAAATCTACCCCTACCTGGATGATTGCCTCATACAAGCGGACAACAAACTAACCTTGACAAAAAACTTGAATTATGTCATACACTTGCTACAGGCTTTGGGATACACAGTCAACTTTCAAAAGTCAAGACTTCTACCATCCCAGCAAATAACTTTCTTAGGAGCCAAACTAGACACAGCCTCTCAAATGGCCTACTTGACAGAAGACAAGCAAGAGCAGTTAACTCATTACTTCAAAAGTTTAGCAAAACTCTCCCAGATGACTGCAAGGAGATTCCTACAGGCCCTGGGGTTCATGGCATCTTGCATTCTCCTGGTCCCACTAGCAAGACTACACATGAGAAAACTTCAATGGTATCTAAAGAGCTTATGGTCTCAGCACAACAACAACCTAGAAACAATTATCCCACTCATTCCATGTCTTCAAAAGGAATTTCTATGGTGGGCCTCAGCAAGTCAGTCAAATACAGGCATGCTGTTCAAAAAACCTCAGACAACACAGACCATTACCACAGACGCCTCAGACCATGGATGGGGGGGGGCGCACATGGAAGGCAGATGTATTCAAGGACAATGGAACCCAAAGGAAGAACATCTGCATATCAACCAAAAAGAAATGCTGGCAGTAATGCATGCCATCGAGGCCTTTGGACATCAACTTCATCAAGGCCACCTTCTAAGGACAGACAACACCACTGTGATGTGGTACATAAACAAGCAGGGAGGTACTCACTCTTACCCCCTTTGCAGGCTAACAATGAATCTTTGGGAAAAATCACTGAGTCTGAACATACAGCTACAGTCCCAATTTGTTCCAGGCAGAGACAATGTTCTGGCGGACAGTCTAAGCAGGAATTTCCTAGACCCACACGAATGGAGGTTACATCCAGACATCTTTGCACAACTAACCTCGGCATGGGGCAGGCCAGATGTAGACCTATTTGCCTCCCAACTCAATCATAAGCTACAAAAGTTCTGCTCAAGGACAAATCATCCACAAGCATGGAAGATAGATGCTCTCTCATTCAATTGGAGCTCCCTAGTCATCTATGCATTTCCACCTCTGCCACTGATGACCACAGTGTTACTAAAGATCAAAGCAGAGCAGCCAAAGGGAATCCTAATAGCGCCGAACTGGCCGAGACAACACTGGTACCCACTACTACGGAGCATATGTCACAACAAACCGTGGGCCCTTCCCAAATGGCCTCAACTGTTGACTCAACACAACTTCAGGACAGCTCATCCCACCCTCCAGACTACAGCTAACAGCTTGGAAGATCACATAAATAACCTCAATTTATCTCTCTCCAAGGAAGTTCAGCGGATACTAACAGAAGCCCGCAGACCATCCACCAGAAGGGCTTACTCAGCCAAATGGAAGCGTTTCAGCATTTGGAATACCAACAAGGGTCAAGATGCATCAGTACTGAGCATTCCACTCATTCTGGAGTACTTGGCAGAATGGCTAAATAAGGGACTTTCATA
Source organism: Protopterus annectens (assembly GCF_019279795.1). Taxonomy (NCBI): domain Eukaryota; kingdom Metazoa; phylum Chordata; order Ceratodontiformes; family Protopteridae; genus Protopterus; species Protopterus annectens. Next base: position 832,413,925 of record NC_056727.1, on the reverse strand, counting down.
CTCTTCCATAAAAATACATGCTTCAGCTATCTCAGCTAGATACAACACTGACCCACCTGTGTTCTCACATTCTTTGCTAAGGCAATTTCTTAGAGGGATCAAGAATATAAAACCTCCAAGAAAGGCACCAGTACCAGCCTGGGATCTCAATTTTGTGTTAGAAAAATTGACTCTACCTCCCTTCGAGCCAGCAGCTTCAGCGGATTTACAATTTCTGTCCTGGAAGACAGCTTTCCTGCTGGCCATTACCTCAGCTAGAAGGGTTTCAGAATTACAGGCGCTAATGGCGATACCACCCTTCATAATCTTCCACCGAGACAGGGTCTCCTTACAAACTAATCCTTCCTTTCTGCCAAAAGTGGTATCTAGGGTCTCTCTAAATCAGGCAATTCACCTGCCTACTTTCTTCCCCAATCCTGAAAACAAAGGGGAAAGACTGTTGCATACCTTGGACATACATAGACAACTTCGCTACTATCTAGACAGAACCAAGATCAGTAGGTAGTCCGATCAGCTATTTGTAGCTTACGCTCCTGGAGTACAGGGAAAAGCAATTTCCAAACAGACAATTTCAAAATGGATTGGACATTGCATCAGATATTGCTATTCCTTCCATGGAAAGAGTGTGCCAGCCAATATCAGACCACACTCTACCAGAGCTACAGCCACCTCCACAGCCTTCTTAAGAGGGGTGCCTACAAAGGATATTCTAGAAGCTGCTACATGGAGCTCCGTGGATACATTTTCCAAACACTACAACCTCCCTTTATTTTCCAGATCCAGAGCAGGCTTTGCTTCGGCAGTCCTGCAGGGATTGCTAGCTACACCATCCTTTTCCTAGAGCATATCACCTCCCCCAGCTAAGCTATGGTATTCAACCCATATGTTATGACTGCAGTTGCATTCTTGAAGGACATAGTACAGTTTTGTACCTACCATAAATATAGATGTCCGATAGATATGCAACTGCAGTCAGGTTTTCCCTCCCTCCTTCCCCTCTATGCCTTGGGTCCACTCTCCCTGTTATTCTTAGCTGGGGATATCTGTTATGGTGTATCTGTTTATTGCTTACTTATTTGTCTGGAAACCTATTTTTGTTTTACAAATTTGATTTTAGCCTTCCTTGGAGGGCACCTGGCATCTGGGGCAAGAAACACTGAAGAAGATGGCGTCGGCTGATGCTTATATACTCCAGCCGCTCTGACGTCGGAGAGAAATGCAACATCAGCCGACGTCGGACCCAGACTTTGGAATCTGGCCGACCGAGGGCTGCCTGAGGCAGGACAACCCATATGTTATGACTGTAGTTGCATATCTATCGGACATCTACATTTATGGTAGGTACAAAACTGTACTTTTGCTCACCTAGTATTTCTAATAGAGTCGTCTGCAGGGAATCTGCCAATTCAAATTACACTCCCAAAAATGTGCTCCCATGTACCTCTTTCTTTGCTATCATATCTCCAACATTTGCTGTCTACCTGAGGAAAAGTTCTTTGGAGTCTATTTGGGGTATAACATACCAGTGTAAACATTTCCAAGCAAAGATCCTAAATCTTCTAGACTTTGTTGCATATTTTGGAGTCATA